>NC_081570.1:106015298-106146326 GCF_022355385.1 Mustela nigripes | reverse complement strand
CTGGGATCATGACCTGAGCTGAAGGCAGCTGCTTAACCAACTGAGCCACCCAGGCGTCCCAGACTGCCTACTTCTTCAAGTCAATTTGGGTCTGGTTCTCAAGGCCTTCTAGAATCTGGTCCCAATCTTCCTAGCAGTAGCACATTCTCTACTAGTTATGCTCATTCCTGTCTTGCTTAACTTTCTCTACTCTCTGCTTTTTTACTCTATTCTCCCATTTTTTTGTTGTTGTTGTTTTAATTTACTAGATTCCCAATTTATTATAAAAGACTATAACCAAGAACAGCAGATGGAAGAGATGCACAAGGCCAGGGGTATAGGGAAAGGGTGCAGAGCTTCCATGCCCTCCCCAGGTGCACTGCTCTCCCACGTCTCCACATGTTTTCACCAACCTAGAAGCTCCTCTACTCTCCGTCTTAAAATAAGTACCCAAGTTTCAAGACTACTGGAAGAGTCCCTAGAATTCCCTAGGAATTCAAGTCCTTAGAGGAATCTTTCCCCAAAATCCTTATATTAGTAAATCCTTGACTTTTTCCTGATTTTGGCTTAATAGGTACCTCTAAAAAGGGCTTCCATGATATTTCTGCTTTCTGTTTTCCTCCCTGCCTTCTAAACCCTGCTATAAACTCAACTTTTCCAGGAGAACATCCTTAAACTTACTCAGCTCTCTCTATTCTGTATCTTCCAGCATCTCCACCAACACCCTGTATAGTTTTACCTATTACCAGTTTGGGGGCTACAGATCACTGTTATGTGTCTTGAATAGGGATAGTCTCTCTCCTTCAAGAAACAGAGTTTCCCTAAACGTAAAAACCAGTCGACTTTACACCTTCTTCACAAGTGCTGGGCTTTGCACACAATAAGACATTCAAGGCTGCTGATTAATTTTCTCCATTTTATACAATCCATACCTTGCCACCCCCCACCTATTAGCCCACAGATAAGCCCTAATAGTCTCTATTTCTCTCTAGCCTACCTCTCCTTCAAAACAAAACCCAGGTACTAAAAGAATTTTCCCATGCTCTAACAAGACCTTTTTTTCTCTGATCCCAATGCTAGATTATACCTGAGAGCAAATGGATTGGAAATCTCAGGTGAGGAGAGTAAGAGCTTAGATTGGAAGGAGAAAAGTCCCTCTTCAGAATTAGATACTTTTCCGTGTTTTAAGGAGTGCTCCTATCACCTTTTCTGCTCATTCCACCCACACCCTGATGTTATATGACTATTATATCTCCTTCCCCCTGCTGGTTACTGGTTACAAGGGAAAGGGCCAAAGCCTTAGCTGAAATGTTCCCAAAGAAATAGAAAGAACATTCCATTGCCTCCAAAAATAGAACCCCCGTTTGAAAAGGCCTTCCTCCCAACGCACTCCATTGGCTCCTACCAGACCTTGAGGCTCAAAAATAGTGGCCTTAAATAGGTTCCCAACTGCCTCCATAAAATGTTAGGTGAACATGATAACCACTATACTACAGAAATTCTATAACCCCAGATAATGTGAACCATCTCAACTAGGGCCAAAAAAGAAAGCCTTAATCTAGAGCATGGTTATGTGTGATTATAGGGGCTTCAGGACTGGAGAGTAGGCAGACTAGGATGTTTTTAATGTTAAAAGTCAATTGTCAATTGCTCTTTCTCTTCTGACGTTTAGGCTCCAAAATAAACCCTGGGAACTGAGCATTACTCAGCAGAGAAGCTGCTTAGAAGGAGGGTTATGTGGGGACTGGAACAGGGTGGGGGAGCATGTTAGAAAGGTGAGGTCATCATTCTATGCTATTCAGCTCTGATCATCTCCACAGTAATTTGCAGAGACATGTACAGAAAGGGAGCTACAAAAAATGGTTGTATCTCTCAGCCTACCAACTCCAGGCTTCAGTCTGGGACTACGGAGATTCCAAGATGCAAACCTCAGGAATCGTCAGTGTTACTGACTACAGACTGACCACAGGGATTTTTTTCCCCTTGTTTTTTCTGATTTCTTTTCTTTTCCTTTTTCTTTTCTTTCTTTCCTTCCTTCTTCCCTCCCTCCTTTCTTTCGTTCCTTCCTTTCTTCCCCCCTCCCCAAGATTACCAGTTATTTGCCTATCTTGCTGGCTTTTTTTTAATATCCCCTCCCTTACCAGTCCCCTCCAGAGCAAGCTCAGTATAAATGCTGGGTACATGTACATTCTTTTTCTTTTTTTTTAAAGATTTTATTTATTTATTGGACAGACAGAGATCGCAAGCAGGCAGAGAGGCCTGAAGAGAAGCAGGCTCCCTGCTGAGCAAGACCCTGGGATCATGACCTGAGCCAAAGGCAGAGGCTTTAACCCACTGAGCCACCCAGGTGCCCCCGCATGTACATTCTTTAAAAAATAGAATCATGGAGGTGGGAAAGAACATACAATTTTAAAACTAGGAAACGTGTTAGGAGTGCCTGGCTGGCTCAGTCGTTGAACTGTGTGACTCTTGATCTTGGGGTTATGAGTTTGAGCCCCATGTTAGATGTAGAGATTACTTTCAAAAAGGAATAAATAAAATAAATATATTCTGTGCTATAACATAGTGTATATTTAGAAAGAAAGAAAGAATGTGAGAAATCATCTAGTAGGACTTCTGAAGCCTTCTAGGCAGTTGGACCCAGGTCTCATTCCCAATCTGGTCTTTTTTTGCTGTACTGTGAATAGATAGTTACCCACAGTTTTATATAATCCTATACCAATATTGTCAAAACTTGCAAGAATTGTTTTGGTTCCTGAAAAACAGATATTTAGTGGATTAGGTGTCGAATGTTCCCTGTGACTCTGATCTGAATGATGAAAATGCAAAAAAGGCAGTAGAGAGCAAGCTAGAATCTGAGACAGGGAAAAAGCTCTTTGACAAATAACTCCTTTTCTTAAAACAGAGTATATATAAAAAGTGTCCGAACAATCCCTGAATGTCTGGCAGAGTGTATCTTGCAAATTAAAAAATGCTAAAGGAAATTCTATGAAGCATTAAGTCACAAGACCTAAAATCTCTGGCTATGCCTTGACTCAGAGACTGTACAGAGGGTACAAATGCATTCTAGAAAGACACTCACACAAGCATGTATGGCATTTAAAATCAAGTCAAGAACACTGACTACACAGAAAATTTAAACAAAGCACCATCTACATTACATTACATTCATTAGTAATGAACTTTTGGTATTTAATATAGTATGGATTTAATTTCCAAATTTTGCAAGAGGTCCCTTTCCAGTAAGCTTTCTCTTCCCCTCCCCAAATGTTCTCCACCCATACATACCTCATCTTTCTTTACATCCCTTAAAGGGCTTGGACCACAATATACACTCAATAAATACGTCTAACTGTCCTTCATTTTAAATTAGCCAGATATTTTAGGCAAAGGTGATTTCTAAATATCACCATCTATTCTTAGAGATACATGATTAGCAAATGTATAGTATAAAAAGACACACTCTGAGCCACACAGACACACCCAAATACCCTTTGTCTAGACCCTCTGTGGGAATCCAAGGCCTGCCCAACAGGGCCTTGCTGTGTCATGCTGCCACCTTAAGGGGGGGTAGGGAGGAGGACAAGGGATGGTGGTTGGAGGGGATGGAAGCTCTCTGGCATCTCATTATATTTGCCTCATTCTGGTCTTGGATTTTCCTGTTGGTCATGTCCTTCCCTCATCTACTCCCAATGAGCTGCAAATAATCCTTTCCAGAATCTGGGACCATATGCACCTTTTGTGGGATGTACTGTTTTCAAAATGGGATCAGGCAATTCTCCAACACAACACAAAGGCCCCCACCTTCCTACTTCAAGCTGCCTCTTTCTTTGGAGCAAAGGTTTGTTACAGGGAGCGGGAGACTGTTAAAAGAGAGGTGGGGATTACTTTCAATATTATCTCATCCCTTCTCGCAAATTCCCTCCTATGGAGACAAATCAGTTTGGGGTGAAGGTAGACACACAATGGAACACGATGGGGAAAAAAAAAAGTAAATATGGGGAAGTACAGGTTAGAGCAAAACAGAAGACTAGGGATTCATCAAAAAACACAAAAAACGTTAAACATTAATCAAAAAATTATAGCTTGAAAAAGATACAGATAACAACCGAGGATAATAAAATACATAAGACAGATTATAGGAAAATAGATACTTGAAATAAATGCTGAGAAGTGATAGCTACATGTATATTGTTAGAAATTAATGTCTGTGGATTAGAAGGCAAGGATGGAGATCTTAGCAAAGAGATATAACAAGGGGACCAAAAAACCATTCATTGTTCATAGCGCCCCCTTCTCTCCTCTTGAGTTGTCCCAACCTTATCCTTATTTAGGGTCTTCAACCTAACCAGAAGCAGCTACTCTTCTATCTTTGCAACCCCTTGCCCCCATTCCCTCAATTAATTTACCTGTTATCAGTGAATTACTAGTGTGTTCCAAAGATGGAAGGAGTACCTCGGGGGGGCTCCGGCGTCTGCTCTGGGCTGGAGAAAAAGAAAGCTGTTGGGGCTTTGACGGCTTTGTCTTCTCACTCCCTCTCCCTCTTCCGTGGCTGAGTCTATCTGTTCAGTCTCCCCCTGCAATGCAGCCCCTCCTCAGAAGGGCGGAAGGACTCCCCGCCCCCTCCTTGCCTGACTCGGCTAATTCAAATGATAGGTTCCAGAACACTTTAGGGAGGGAGAAAGGATTAAAGCATCTCCGTAGGCTTATTGGTCGGCACAATTATTCCCGAGCTCTTACAGCACCCCCATGCTGACTGGGGTGCAATGAATGAGCAGTTAATTGTCCCCTAATTTTAGGATTATGGATTAAAAAGCTTAGCTCTAGATAACAATAAAGGAGTGTCCCCTTATTCCCCAATTTAAGGATTTCAAGTTACGAAGTGTTTTATTTTTGAGAATCAGAAAAACCCTCCACCCCTTCCTCCAATCCCTACCCTCCTCTGGCGGCTCGCCTCCGCACCCTCACAATGAGTAAACCTAGCCCCGTTCCACTTTGGGTAGAGCACGAGAGAACTGGGCGGGTGGAGGGGGGGTGGGGGGGTGGTGTGTGTGTGTGTGTGTGTGTGTGTGTGTGTGTGTATGTTGGGGGGTGCCCCCGCGAATCTCTCAACTTGGCTGGCTCCGGGGGGTCGGAGGGGGGCTTCTATTGGTTTTGCCCCGCAAGGCCTGGCGCGCAAAGGGGACGTGCTACTGCGGACCGCGCAACTCCGGGGTCCGGCTCAGGAGAAAGCCCCCTCGTAGGCTCCAAGTCCCCAGTCCGTGCAGCAGGGGCGGCGGCCGTCGGGGGCTGCCAGGCCCTCCCACTGCCCCGCGCGGTGCAATGCCTCACCAGTCCAGCGGGGAGCAGTGCGCCCAGCTCCGGTCCGGACGGGTTTCGTAATCGCGTCGCCGCCGTTTCCGCCCTGAGCCAGCCCCACCTCTGCCGGCCCGCCCTGGGCTCCCCCGCCGCGCTGCGGAGCCAGGCCGGGAAGCCCACACTGGAGGGCCCGACGCCGGAGCCCCCCCACCCGCCGCAGCTGCACGCCTCGGTGCCGGAGCGCTGCTGGTGAGACCGCCGCAGGTGAGACTCGGGCCCTGGTGCCCGGCCTGTGCTTCGGGGCGGAGGCGCACCGGATGCTGGGGGTGGGGGAGGAAGGAGGCCGGGGCCGCCGAGATGCTGGGTCGTTGGGAGAAGGGGTGCGCTCCCCGAGACACAGTCTCCGTCCCCTCCACCGTTCGTGTGCTGCTCAGGCCCAGGCCGCTGTAGAGTCGAGGGCAGGAAGGGACTGGGGTGTCGGGGTGCTGGGGGGGGCGGCGCGGGGAGGCGAGAGGGGGAGAAGTTCTCCTCGAGACTCACCGAACTCCGTGGTGGCGTGGGCCGGACAGAGCAAGCCCAGTTGGGTCCTGGAAGGGCTGAGTCTGAGCCCGAAGCAACCACGGAAGACTGTGACAGAATCCGAAAAATTCACAGCGAGATCCCAGTCCTGATTCAGCTTTGGGAGGAGCGGAGGATTTCTGGGTAGAGTTGGGGAGTGGGCAGAAATGGAGTCTGTGGGACTGAATCTGCTGGGGAGGGAGCTTAGGGCCTACCTGTTTGCTCGTATGTGCCTCCCCCCACCCCCAACCCCGCAAGACCTTTCTTGTCGGGGGAGGACAGAGTTGGTGCTGGGGCAGATGCCTGTCAGTTGACTGAAAAGTGCGTCTCCGCCTACTTCTCTGTTGCCCCTCAGCACCCCTCCACGTCTGGAGGTCTCTACAAGGAACCAGCTGCAGCCCTGGGCTTGGAGCCAGAGTTGCCCACTCTGTTCTCTCAATTCTCTTTCTCTTTCTCTTTCTCCAGCTGCTTCTTGTGAAGGCTTGTCGGGCAGCGGGTTGGAGGCCTTGAGGCTGAAGGCAGCGGGACCGGGAAAACCGGTTTCAGGCTAGGACAGGACCCGGGAACTACCTCTGTACATCCTTCCTCTCTGGAACCTTTCTCCCATCCCTCCTCCTGCTCACTCCCTAAGCCCCAGTGTGACCTTGGTGTCTCCTAGCTCCCTATTTCACCCTTCCTGTTTGGGACTCTGGCCCAGTTCTCAGTGCTACTTGTCTGTCAGGATAAGGCCTTATGTAGTCCAATCCTGATTCCTCCTGCTATTTTCGCAGCCCCTTCCCCTCCCCCTCCCCTGGGGGTGGGGGGCCCTAAAATAGTGGGCATTGAATTTGGGTGCCTCTTCTTCCTGCGCTTACCAGCTCAGGACTTCATTTTTCCTCAACCCGCTCTTCTCTAGATATTTGTAAAGAGGAGAGTGGCTCTTACTTCCTTTTCTTTCTTTTTTTTTTTTTTTTTAAAGATTTTATTTATTTTATTTGACAGAGATCACAAGTAGGCAGAGAGGCAGGCAGAGAGAAAGGGAGGAGGAAGCAGGCTCCCCGCTGAGCAGAGAGCCCAATGCGGGGCTTGATCCCAGGACCCCGGGATCATGACCTGAGCCCAAGGCAGAGGCTTTAACCCACTGAGCCACCCAGGCGCCCTCTTACTTCCTTTTCTGGCCCTGTCTCCCCCCCACCGCCCACATTCACCCTGCCCAGTCTTCTCCAGCTCTGACCCCACTGCCAAGTTTCAGAGACCCTTATGTTCTATGTCATAGGGAATGGAATTTCTTGGTCACTTCTCATCATCACTGGCCCTTTCGTGCCAAGTCCCACATAGACTTTCCCTCCACCCAGCTCTGGCTAGGTCCCTGGAAAGGGAACAGAAACGTCCTTGTTCCCTCCACTGCCCCTTTCCTTCCCTCTCCTCTCCCCTCTCCTCTCCTCTTTTCTCTCCTCTCCCCTCCCACCCTCCACTTCTGTCCACTGAGCTTTGTTCAGAACGGCTGTTAGGAGAGAGTCCATAGTCTGTACAGTCTGTCTGGTGGTATTGGGGGTTTCCTCTGATTCTTCATTGTTTTCTTCATTCCCCTGCCTGCAACCCTTACCAGCTGCCACAGGGTTTGCGACAAACCCTGTGACTGACTGACTGACTTCCCCACTGACCACAGCTCCCCTCTCTGGACAGCTGTGTTCTGACTTCCGCCCTGTCTCATTACTCCTCCCCTCCAGTGGTAGGAAGGGGAGTAAGCCGAGGCCGAGGCTTCTGGGTTCTTCTCTCCCCTTCAGGCTCTATCTTAGTGTGCCTGTGATCTCATCCCAGGGTTATTAAAAAAAAGTCCTGTCAGTTCTTAGATGAGTTTAGGATGTCAGAGCATTGGGGTTCCAGGCCTGGAAAGGAGGCCTCGAGATTTCTGTTCATGCTGGAGTGTAATTGTGAAACTGCCCTGTTGGGATTTTTTTTTTTTTTTTTGGTAAGATTTTTAATTATTTACTTGACAGACAGAGATCACAAGTAGGCAGAGAGGCAGGCAGAGAGAGAGAGGAGGAAGCAGGCTCCCCACTAAGCAGAGAGCCCGATGCGGGGCTCGATCCCAGGACCCTGGGATCATGACTTAGGCCAAAGGCAGAGGCTTTAACCCAATGAGCCACCCAGGCGCCCCGCCCTGTTGGGAATCTTTGAGGTTGCCTATATCATAGGCCTGGGGAAGTGCAGTGAGCACAGAGGAAACCCAGATGGGCCCTCCCCTGGCTGGCAGTGAGGAAAAGGGGAGGAAGTTCTTCCTTGGACACTAATGCTGTTATAAAGTTCCTTGTGTCTGGTTGGCTGATGAAGCTTGGGAATGGAAGTGGTGAGAAGGGAGGAAAGAACAGGTTCCAGCATGAGGGGAGGAGGCAGGTGGGGAGGCCTGGGCCTTATGGGGCCTGGGGCAGAGCAGAGTGGCACGATAGGACATGTGAAGAGGGTGGGGAGGCTGGAAAAAGATTCCTCGTGGAACAGTGACACCAAGTACACGTACCTACAACCAGTGTGCAAATGGTCTGTACCAGACACACATGCACAGAAATGGCTGTGCCACCAGAGTGCACACACAGGACACAGATAAACAAGCTGCAGACAGCCTTCAGGAAGGATCTCAAGGAACTGTTCGGTGACTTCTGGGACAGAGGTTGGATCTCAGCTGAGGGAAATGAGAAGGAGCAAGGTCAGGGAATCGAGAGGGAAGAAATTCCTCAGTGTAGAGGGAAGAAATTCCTCAGTGTAGGAAAAGTCTTTTTTGAGGTCCAAACTGCTGCAGTTAGTCACCCACAACCTGGCAGTCAAGGTCTCAGTCTTAAAGAAAATCTAGATGTTCAGGGTAAGGTAAGGAAAAAGGGAGGGACAAGGGCGGAGGTCTTGTTTGTGAGAACGAAAAACCACCATTTCCTCTTCAAAGTCACTTAATTGCCCCTCCCTTTCTGCCCTAAACCCAGGGAGAAGGAACGTGGGGCTTGTAGCACCCCCAAACTGTGCTCATTTCTGCCACTAGCCTTTGGCCTCTCCCATCCTCACCCTAAATGCTTCTGTCCCCTTCCTCTCCCTTGGTTCCAGCAGCTGCAGCGCCTCTAGCCCTTGGTGCCCTTCTGATTCTTTTCTTTCTCTGGGAGTCAAACTGGGAGGTCCTTCTGTTTAGAGGGGTTAGTGTTGGGTGCAGGACTTGGGCCTTCAAGGGAGAATGAGAAGATCTGGCCTCATCAGGAAGCTTGGCAAGGAGGGAGACATGGTAGAGGTGGGATTTCTCACTAACTTTCTTTTCTCTTCACTTTCTGCTCATCCAGGGTTCTGCGTCTGAGGAAGACATAACCTTGTGCCTGCTTGCTCAGCCTGGCCTGGCCCTGCTGACCCTCAGTCTGAGACGCTGACCCTCCCTGCCCAGCCAAGGGTACCTTGGACACTGCTGTCTCCAGACCCGTGCGGCTGAGTAGACAAAGGCTGTTGTCACACCTGAAGGGACGGAAGAGTGGGCAGTCAAGGCACCAGAGCAAGAGCCCTCTGGGGCCTCAGGCAGAGGAGTGAAACTGGAACCATCAGGGAACATGAGTGAATTTTGGCATAAATTGGGTTGCTGTGTGGTAGAGAAACCCCAGCCGGTGAGTCCCCCAGCCCCGACCCCCACCCTGGTGCACAAAGAATCTAGTTACCCGGGCCTGTGAGGCAGACACACCACCTACGATCTGGTGCCTAGAAGGCACGCTGCTTGCTTCCCTCTCCGTCAGGATAGTCTCTCTGGCCAGGCAGGTGTGTACTTGGAATCAAGGGGGACTGTGTGATGGAGGAAGTGAATTGTCCTAGCTATCACTTCCTGTTTTTGTCCATTCTGACTTGGGCAGGGGTTGTAGGTGGAGCTTAATACCTGTCAGTTTTTCCCATTGTTTCCTCATCAGCCAGAGGTGACTTGGATATGTCCTTTCTTTGTCTAGTATTCCCTCTGCAGGCCCCTGTCCTCACCACCCTCCCTATGTCCTTTCTGTCTATATGTTATTGGCTTTCATACTCTAGTGATTTCTTTGTTGTGATGCCACATACCCTTGCCCGTTGGGCCCTTAGCTCTACCCCTATAGTGATTTTCAGGACTCTATTCCCTTCTTCCAGTTGCAGACCTAACTCCCCCCTGTCTTCTCTAAACAGAAGAAGAAAAGGAGACGAATTGACCGGACCATGATTGGGGAACCAATGAATTTTGTCCACCTGACTCACATTGGCTCTGGGGAGATGGGGGCCGGAGATGGACTTGCCATGGTAATGAGAGAATGAGGAGAGAGTGATATGGGATTGTGGCCTAGAGCCTTTCCCTTTTGCTGAAGTGTGGGCTGGGGACATGGTAAATACCCGGTGGGGAAGTAAGAAGCTAGGATTCTAGTCCTGGCCACCAGCTGCACAAACCTGAGACCTGGCATTTCAGGTCTCTGGCCTAGGCTCCCTTATTTTTACACTTAGCAGATTGTTCATCATCAGGATGGGGAATATATATGACCCAGGAGTTATTTGGAGGGCTTTTGCCAACAACCCAAACCCTTCTGTTAATTAAGAACTGCTATTCCAGGGCGCCTGGGTGGCTCAGTGGGTTAAAGCCTCTGCCTTCAGCTCAGGTCATGGTCCCAGGGTCCTGGGATCGAGCCCCACATCGGGCTCTCTGCTCAGCGGGGAGCCTGCTTCCTCCTCGCTCTCTCTGCCTGCCTCTCTGCCTACTTGTGATTTCTGTCAAGTGAATGAATAAAATCTTTAAAAAAAAAAAGAACTGCTATTCCAGTGCCATAGTAAGTTATATCATGGCTGGGTGTGTTGAGGCAGGAAGAAGGCTGCATACTCCTGTTCTAAATAACGCCAGATAACTCTCTTCTGCTCTCAACACAAGGGAAATGGGCCCGGACATAGTGAAGGAGGCTTTTCACTGATTGCAAAACTCAGAAAAATATGAGAGTCCTTCATGAGAGGTCTTAGTATTCAAAGACCCATTTTATCTCACTCTCATGAGAGTCAGTATGAAGGGAGACTTGGAGACTTCCTTGGAAGAATGGCTGTTGGTTTTAACCTTTTCAAATTGACTTTATTGCCAGGGAGATGGGGTGAGCCTCTTCATGGAGGGCACAGGGGAGATTGCTTGTGTGATACCTGGACTTGGGGTGAGGGTCTCCCATGTGCTTTTTCACAGACAGGTGCAGTTCAGGAGCAGATGAGATCCAAGGGAAACCGAGACAGGCCATGGAGCAATTCTAGGGGATTGTAGCTCCAATAGAAACGGTGAGTAGAGAAACCTGTTCAGTACCTCCAGCCCCTGTCAGCATCCTGATGCCTTACCTCGGAACCCTGATCTCTGCCAGAGTGGGAGGTGAGAGGAGGAAGAATGAATAAGAATGGAGGGGTCAAGAATTTCGGATGTAGAAAGGCAGAGAGAGAGGGAGGTACAGACAGAAATCAAGAGAAGAACACCCTGGAAATAGTCTAGAGTCTGTGCTAGGTGGTGCCTTCTCCCTGACTGCCTCAGTTTTCCTTGAGACTTATCTTCCTTCAATTTCTTTTTTAATCAGGCTCTGCTGTCTGAAGCCTCTGCTCCGTGTCCAGCCCAGAAGAGATGGTGCCCCCTCCTCGAACCAGTGACCCCAGGGCCCCTGTTTTCCCTTTTTGCCTATTAGTGCCTCAGAAGGCTTGGGGGCTGGACTCCCTCTCTTCCCTCTGGCTCTAGCCCCTCCTGGAGATGGGCTCAAGGCAGCAGGACTGACCAAATGACTACTGGTTGGCCAGAGGAGCTCAGCTGAAGCCCTGGACACTCTCAGATCTGAGATAGGAGTTTTCTGGGAACCTGGAAGGCATTCCCTTCTCCTGAATGACGGTCTAGGTGCCATCTGTTTTTAAACTCTTAACCTGGAACTCCTTAAATGGGGTAGGTGGGTGAGATTACCAAAGCTGAAGCCGGCTTTGCCGAGAAGCTCCTTACCTCCCTGCCCTTCTCCATTTTCCTCCTGGAATGAACTGAAACAGACATCAAGCAGGGGGTAGGAGGGTGACCACTGCCTAGTCTATATATTCTTTCTCTTTAGGTCCCAAAACTTAAGCTCGATTTCTCTCTGCCACTACCAGCTCTTTCTCCAGGAGGCCTCTGACCCTGTTTCTGCAGCATTGTGAGTTCTCCAACATCTTTTTAAATTAATTAAAAGTTTAATTTGAGTTCTCTTAATTACCCCCCTCTTTCTACTACCTCTGCCTTCAGCCCTACCCCCATTAGGAACCTTATTGTTTCCCACTGAATGAAAGCTAAGGTAAGAAGTGGGTCTTAACCTGATGGGATCCCATTTAAGTCTTAGGGACCTGGCCTGCCCTCTGCCAATCTCCCTGCTGGCTCAGGTGAGGAGGAAGAGGGATCTGGAGAGAAACTCAGAATGCTGCAAAACTAAGAGGCATGTCTGAGAATGTATATCCTAACCATTGAGGATGAGAGGCGTGGTAGGTTGAAAACAATCTGTGAGGTTAGGGATGTTAGATCCTCACCGCATGGGAGCAGAGAAACCTCCAGATTCCAAGGATTCTCAACCTCGGCTCTTCTTGACATTTGGGTTGGATAATTCTTTGTAATGGGGGACTGTCCTGCGCATTATAGGACGTTCAGTAGGGTGTCTGTCCTAGTTATGACAGCCAAAAATGTCCCCGGGTATTGCCAAATGTCTCCTAGGAGGCAAAATCACCCCTAAGTGAGAACCACTGCTCGAGAGTCCAGGTATTTCTCTCCAAAGTGTCTTCCCCACCCTACGCTCATCCCATCATTCACCCTAAGCCTGAGCCATGAGGAACCAGGCCCTCTTGCAAAGTAGGCTTACTAGGGCCGCACACAATGTTGAAAACAGCCCTTTATTTGATGTGTTGCTTGTGCTTTGCATGGGTTCATGTCTCTGGTGGATTGTACTGTTCTCCATTCTTCTCTGGAGGAGGGGTTCCTGAAGTGTGGAGGCATGAACTGAGCATGGGGAGATTGGGGAAGGGAGGGAGAAAAAAGGAGAGCCATAGACACCCAAGTTTATCCTCTGCAAACGTTAAGCTCCATTTCTGTGCTCTAGTCCTAGAACCAGACACAAATTAAGACTCAGGGAGTTTTGTCTGAAGACCAGGTCCCACTCCCCACCTGGCTGAAGAGTCTGTGTTAGGTGGGAAAATAGAGCAGGAGGAGGGTCTTTAGGCAGTTTGTTTTCTCAGGTGTTTTTTTTCTTCTGGCCCCTTACCTCGGAGTGGTTAGAAAGGCAGAACGAGACCGGTGAGCTCCTGCCGGCTCTTGACTGAGAGGATGGGGGTCTCTCATTAGCTCAGCAACAAGAAGCATCCTATTTGATGGTGAGGGTGTCAGGAAGGTGGGAACTAGGATCCACTCTGCTGAGTCTACCATCCATCCAGTTTGCCCTACCTGTAGTGACAGGTTCTGATTTTGTTCCAATTTCAGTGTATTTCCTGCCACTTTTCAGGGTCTAAGATTGGTCATACATTCCCAATTTACTCTGTTCCAGTGTAGCTAGTTGTTCTGAAAGTAGCTCATAGGTTGTCCTAAAGTAGCTTAATAACCTGAGGGTTATATTCAATCTGAAGGGGTCATAGGGGAGGAGGATGGGGGACTCATGGACTCTGGTCACCACGATCTACCGCCTTATCCTAATGCCTCTTCTTTGGCCATAGTCTTTGGTATTTTCTTGCCTTTAGCTACCTTTTCTAACGTGTATGCTACCATCACTTGAACTGTATTTAAGAGTGATGGCAAAGGGTTTGAGAGTCATAATTTATATTAAAAATGTGTTGGACTTTTAAATACATTTTTCAAATAAAAAATGTTTAAGCAAAGTAGTCACAGAGTAATCACTACAGGCATGTTTGGGTTCAAAGGATAAATACAGTTGATGAAGGTAACTGCTAAAAAGTAGCTGACGTGGAATTCTGTGCCATCTTCGCCCTTTGCAAGGACAGAAGGCCGAGTATTGTGAAGGCAAGGAGAAGACCACCAATATCTTCCAAGGGCTCAACTCCTTATTCTTCCTGTTCCCTCCTCTTGGCATTTATCTGAGATTTTTCAAGTCTTTAAACAATCACTTGTTTAAAAATGACTTTGGAAATGAAGCAGAGGAGGAACATCAACATTATGGAGGGGGGTATAAAATATGCTGGGGGACAAGGGGAGGGATCAGGCCCAATGCTGCTGGTTACACAGTTCAGTTTTACGGTTCAAGAGATTTCTGGTCTCCACCTCAGATACCTCTGTAAAAAGACACAAGACCAAACAATTTTTTTTCTAGTTTTTTCTGTACTAAAAATATCCAGTGGGTGCTGGGATCAAAAAGGGTGGATAGGTTGAGATGCTGAAACCTCTTGCAGATGAAGTGGCCATTACCTGCGGTTTTTCTCTAGCTGGGTGAGGAAACAAAATAGAGAAAAAGGGAAAATATTACAACTATATCTATATTCTTTTCCCTTCCTTGCTTCGTCTCCCTCCCCAGAAGCCCTCATTCCCTCAACACCACTGCCCCATTTATGCTGCCTTTTTATACTGAATTAACGGTATTGGATACCCAAGGAGAAAGATAAAAACTAGCAAAATGACAGACCACATATACTATTTTATTGTCCTTCCCTTCTCCCCAAAGTTCCTGAAATCCTGTCAACTGAGAAAGGCAGAGGACTATCCTTCCTGAAGAATTCTGAAATTGCTGGAAATAATCCCAGGAGTCCTTTGGGATAGTGGTGGTCAGGGACATCAGCACTAGTGTCAAACAATCCTGTTGTGACTGTCATTTACTAGCTTTGTAAAACCCCATTCCTTCTGTGAAGTGGGGATAATTACACCTCACAGCATTGTGAGGATTGATCCAGGTAAAGAGTACATAGTAAGACCGCAAATACTGGATGTTGTTACTATTAAACTATTAATAAGCTGAGAACTATTAATATCTTCCATATCTATGATCAGCATCAAGAATTGTTGATACAGCTATAATTCTCATAATTTGGGCCATAATCCTCCCATGACCAGCAGTACATGTTGCCCATTAACCAACCCACAGTTGCTCAAGAAATAGGTGGCATCAGCAGCCAACGATGTGAGTAACCAGTATATTACACATCAGCGGGGAAACTAGGTAAGTAACACTTCATGCAAACACTTACTGGTTCCATCTCTGTGAACACTGCAGACAGACTGTTCCAAATATCCTCCAGCCCGATCCTGACCCGTCTCCAAAAAGCAAGGGCTGGGCTGGGGCTGGGGCTGGGGCCAAAGAAGAGGAAGGGCGTAGGTCTGATTCTAGAGCTGAGAGGGGTTGTGGGAGTGGTGGTGGTCTGAGTGGTACAACTGGTGTCAGAGCAGAGACTGGAGTCCAGAGGGCACTCCTCCCGAAGCCGGTTGCATGGACATTTCTCATAAGTACACGGCCGATGCTCTGTACGGAGTTGGTTTAGTGCCCCAACTCGAAGGCGCCCAGAAAGGCCCTGCAGCTTCCCAGACCGGGTCCGACTCATGGTGCCTGACCGGCAGTGGCAATGCCACGGGCCCCAGGGCATCAGCACCAACCGCAGATCCTCGGGAGGGGGCATGGCCGTGTGGGAGGGCTGCTGCCACCGGTTTGGGGTGGACCCGGCCGTGGACCACTGGCTCATGGTACTGTCAGGGTGCTGTATTTCCCCCCCAGTAGGCTGCCAGGTGTTGGCTGGCACGTCTGTAGATATCCTGATCTCCTTCTCCTGGGTATTTGCTTTAAACTTCGAGCTGGGCACCCTCGCTGTATTGTAACCCCTGCTGAAAGACGCTGCAGTGATGTTATTCTTTCTGGCGTTAATCACAACCCCCTCTTCCAAAGACTCATCCTCCTCGGCCGACGACACAATCGACTTGCTTACGCCTGTGGCCACCGTGGAGGCCAAGAGCTCCGCAGCAGCCGGGCCTGCTAGGCGCTCGACAGTGGCCCCGACGTCATCCTCATCCTCCATTGTTACCTTCATCCTCCTGGGGCCACCGGTCCGGAGGGTGGTCCGGTAGTGGCGGGACATAGGGACCCCGAGGCGGAAACTGACCCGCTGGGTCTCGGTGGAAGTCAGGCCTTGGGCCCCCGCCGCCCGGGGCCCCAGACTCAGCAGCAGGGCCCAGAGCAGCGCGCCGGCGGCGGGGACCATGGGGCCGGCCGGTGTGCGGCTGAGAGGGAGGCCAGCGAGGGAGGCCGGGACTCCTACCTTCTCTCCCTCCCTTCCGCTCGCGACGCTGGGTCGTTTGAACCGCGCCCTGCGGATGGGGAGGGAAGAGGGGGCCTCGTATGCGCGTGCCACGCCCCTCCCCCCCCCTCCCCCGCCCTAGCGGAGCAGCTCCCAGGGCTGAGATCAAAAACCGAGGAACCACTGCGGCCAGAACGCCGTGCCAGAACCGACCGACGCATTGTGATGCTACGGGCCTGGGCAAGTAGGGCACTTCTCGGAACCGGGCTTAAACCTCGCATCGCAGTTTATTAGCCGCTACGGATCGGAATTTACTAAAGAGGACAAAAGTACAAGTTTTGAAAGCACTCCTTCCCCGACCCACAGGCAACAGCTGTGACAAAGAAGGGAGCTGCCGTTCTTCCAGGTTTAGGGAGCTGACTCCCGGTTCCCAGTAGGCTGCGCAGTGAGTTAAGCCCTGGCCTCCCCTCCACCTCTTACAGAGCTTAACAGACTGCTAGCATGCCCCGGGTGGAAAGGGTCTCAGCACCTCCACTTACAGGGGAGGAAAAGGACACTCAGAGAAATGCGGTTATATTTGCCCAAGGTTCTGCAGCCGAAGCAGAACCAAACCCCGCAGCCTTCCCCATTCCCCTACAAGATGCCACTACATACACCCCTATAGCTGAACTGATGATCACTGGGCAAATGAGGTTCCAGACTTTGGAGCCTTGCTTTGAAGGCACCGTCATGAGAAGAATGAGACCCCAGGGAAATGTGAAGGTCCTGTGGTACTGGGGTTGAGGAGGAGGTGTTTTAGGGAACAGCCCAGATGTTTCAGGGTTAGAGCATAGGCAGATTAATCTTTGCTTGGTTCTAAGGCCCTTGATTCTTTTCTTCCTCTAGGTCCCTCGTGAGCCATGGAGCTCCCGATCCAGCCTAGGAGAGAAAAACAAAAAAAGTAGGACCTGGGTTTTAGTCACTGGTTTGGGGACAGAAGCCAGGAATTGGAAGAGTCAAAAGATTGGGTGCTTGAACTGGTGGTCCTCAGGCTCCTTTGTCCCTTAGGCCCTCCCCACTGGGTATTTTCTCTGCTTTGCTGCCCTTCTTGACTTCTTAACTTCTACGACTAAGTTCTGTGCTGTGAATATTCCTTTATTCTCTGATGCCTCAGCACTTATATGTATAGTTTTGTGTGTATTTTTTTTTCCCTTTGTTCTTGTTGGATGCAGGCCTTAATTTCTTCTCTGGGTGGGCACAGAAGAAAGCATCTAGAAGCAGGGCCCCTATCTTTTCGTTCCTCTGCATCTCCCCCAAGGCATTAAGAAAGCTGGAACTGGCTTTATACATCCCACCCCAAACTTTTCTCCTCAAGCTCGGGACTCACTGTCTGACAGCTTCAGGGATGTGAACCTGATCCAAGGAGATGAGTTGGGCCAGCTCTCCCAGGCTGTTCAGAAAACGGATCTTTCTTGTAAACTTGGAGCTGAAAAGAGAGGAGGATAAACCAGGTTGTGTGTTGTACTGGGAAGAGGGTTCCTGGAGATCCTTACAAAGGGCAATGTAACAAGCAGAGCGTGGTTAAGGCTAGAAAGAGCCAGGCTGGGGAAAAATCTTCTTCATCTTGATTTTGAAAATGGGAGAGAAGACATCCTTGTCCTCAGAGCTGGTACCTGATGAAGGGCCGCAGCAGTGCCAGGAATGTCTTCACGTACCAGGTGGCATGGACAACCACCAGGGCACGCAGGTTCTTCCGGAGCCTGAAGAATAGGAAAGAGATCATTCTACTCTTCTACCTTTTGCTGGAAGAGCAGGTGGGGCTACGTTCTATGCTTTAACTTCCTTCACATCTGCGGTTTCTATATTTCTCCGGCAGTGGGGTCTAGTCCCCCCTCCTTGGCCTCTAATCTGAGCTCCACCCATTATGTTTAGCCCTTTGTGCTCCTCATTTTTAGGCATTCCTCTTGTCAGAATCCTTCTGTCCCATCTCCCTCCTGTGCCCCACCCTCGCAGAAATTCTTGGCTACTCCCCTTTTCCCATGGCTCCCAGGACCGGGACACCAAAAACAAAAAAGAAATGAGCTAGAAAAGTGAGCAAAGGGAAGATGGGGGAAAGAAAAAGGGAAAAGGAACATCTCGGGGAACAAAGCCATATGGGTCAGGTATAGAAGGCGGACAGAAGCAGAAAATGGCGGCCTGGGCAATAAATTAATTGGCAAGACGGGGAGAAAAGGAAGGGGTATGCCACCTCGATTTATTGGATTTTCACACATGGCCAGTGGCAAAGCTATCATCATTGCCATTATGCAGAGAAGAAAACCGAGTCCCAGGGAAGTTAAGTGACTGGTCCAAGGCAAATGATACAGCAGGTAAATGATAGAGACAAGATCTGAAACCAGGTTTCCCTAACTCTGAGAGCACAGAAGACAGGAGAGGCCTGGAAAGGGTTGGAGAGAGACAAGGAAAAGAGAAAGGGACTAAAGGGAAGAGGAAAGAACGGAAAGAGGGAAAGAGAAGGCGTAGTTGTGGCCCTCTTGCCCTCGTGGCTCACCGCCGGTCGAGAGCGCGGTAACACTGGCGCATCCAGCCCAGAGGTGGGACCTGGGCCCTACTCGTGCCTCCACTCAAGTGAACAAGCAGGTAATTTTCAGCGACCAGTAGCTCCAGAGTTCCCACCATATACCTGGGGGGCAGGGAGGGGAGGTACAACAACTGTCAGGGGAGGTACATGCTTGGGGTTTGGGGAGCGAGAGGGACAAGCAGGGGGAGCAGCAGAGGGAGAGGGAGAAGCAGGATCTCCCCCAAGCAGGGAGCCCAATGAGGTGAGGCTTGATCCCAGGGCCCCAAGATCAGGACCCGAGCCAAAGGCAGACACTCAACCAACTGAGCCATCCAGGCATCCCAGGGGGTTCTTTTTCACTTTTCCCTCCTTAACATCCCCCCTGGAGCCCTTCAGGACTTCCACCTTACCTGAACAAGTGTTCCATGACATAGGTGTAGTTGGGGATGCTGCTGCTGGGTAGGTAACAGGAAGAGAAGACGATAACCGCGTTGAGGCCATCACCATGGTAACCTGGAGAGGACAGAGGGAAAATTCATTCAGTCAACAACTAGGTATGACAGACAGTACATCTGTTTAGCTTGAAGGACTCTGAGGATTTTAAACCCAGGGACTGAGTTTCCAACTTCAGTGTTCTATTCAGGAAGTCGCAGGTCTTTCCCTGCCACATATCTGAGCAATTACCTCCATGAGAGAGGACTTTCTTATAGAGCTCAATGACAGTCATGTCCACTCTTTGCTCCCGCATTCCTGTCCGGAACACCCTCCAGTGACGACCATCTTCTCCAGCCACATCCCACACACAACCCCGGCCCAGCCTTTCCACTGCCTCACTGGCCCCCAGACCTTCTGCCCGGGGCAGGTCATCTGAAAGAGAGGGAAGGGTCAGTAAGGCATAGTACAGACCTTCAGTATCTTCTGACTTCCCCAGGTTTCTAGAGTGGATTGCTCTAACCTCTCATTCCTCAGTTTTTTTTTTTTCTAGGATTCCAGCGCTAGTTTGTCCAGTGCCTTGCTGGTTTCTCTTTCCTCTGACTCACAATCCTCACTTTTTCGCTAGACACCGGCCTTGAGGTAACCCTGCACTATGGTAGGTCCATGACCCTTGCCAGTATTAGTTTTTTTCTAGATTCTTCCTTATTTCTTGTGCCTTTCCTTGGGTGAAATCCTCTGTTCCCATGTCTTCAATAACCACCAATAAGGTGATGATTCCAAATTTGCCCCTCTAACCCATGTCCCTAAATGCTCAGAGTGGACACCTTTAGTTTGTGTCTTTCTGTCCTCTCCAAGCCACCAGACCCAAGTGTAATTCATACTCCTTCTCTTCCTCCTCTCTCCCATATTTCCTTTCTGGATGAATGACTCCATCCATCTAGGTGGCTGAGAAAGAAAACTGATATTATCAAAGATTTTCTTCTCTGTCAGCCAACTGGACTCCAAATCTTCTTCTATATTATCTCCACTATATTCTCTTATCATTCTCTCTACTACTACGTCCTGATTCAGGTTCTTAGCCTTTCTCATCTGGCCTTAGTGCTAGCCTCCTGACTGGTTTCCATGTCTTTAGTCTGTTTACTCCATTTCACCCTCTATCCTACAGATAGAGCAAGCTTTGTTTTCTACCCTACCTTTCCTACTCAAATGGCAATATACCATACTCACTAATTCTGCATGATCCTTCCATAGCAATGGAAACAGCTGCCTCATCTTAGAAAATGGTTGTCTGTTTGGCTCAGTTGGTTGAGCATGCAACACTGACCATTGATGGTGGGGTTGTGAGTTCAAGCCCCATGTTGGGTGTAGAGATCACTTAAAAAAGAAAAATCTTAAAAAAGAAAAAAAAAGTATTCTGGGGCGCCTGGGTGGCTCAGTGGGTTAAAGCCTCTGCCTCTGGCTCAGGTCATGATCTCAGGGTCCTGGGATTGAGCCCCCCATCGGGCTCTGCTCAGCAGGGAGCCTGCTTCCTCCTCTCTCTCTCTGCCGGCCTCTCTGCCTACTCGCCTACTACTGTTTGTCAAAAAATAAAATATTTTAAAAAAAAATTTAAAAAAAGTATTCTATAACATGGATACACCATGTAAGAATTAATACTCTACTGACAGACCTTTTGGTTGTTTCCAACCTCTTTAGAGCCATTAAATCTGATCATGATACTCCCTTGATCAAAACCATTCAGTGGCTACCCTACGACTCAACAACTGCACTACTGGGTATTTACCCCAAAAATATAAATGTAGTGATCCAAAGGGGCACCTGCACCCCAGTGTTTTTAATAGCAATGTCCACAATAGCCAAACTATGAAAAGTGTCCAGATGTCCAATAACAGATGAATGGATAAAGAAGATGTGGTATATATGTACCAGCCACCAAAAACCAAAAAAACAAAACAAAAGAAACCCTGCCATTTGCAATGATGTGGATGGAACTAGAGGGTATCACGCTAAGCAAAATAAGTCAATCAGAGAAAGACAATTATCATATGATCTCACTGATATGTGGAACTTGTGAAACAAGGCAGAGGATCATAGGAAAAGAGAGGAAAAAATGAAACAAGATGAAACTAGAAAGGGAGACAAACCATAAGAGACTCTTAATCTCAGGAAACAAACTGAGGGCTGCTGGTGGGGGTGGGGAGGGATAGGGTAGCTAAATGATGGACACTGGGGAGGGTATGTGTTGTGGTAAGCACTGTGAATTGTGTAATGAATCAGAGACCTGTACCTCTGAAGCAAATAACACCTTATATGTTAACAATAAAAAACAAATTAAATAAGTAAGTAAATAAATAAATAAAACTATTCAGTGATTTTTTCATTGCCTACAGGATAAAATCTAAACTACTCAGTGTGGTAATCCCCATGATTTGACTCCTACCACCATTCAGAAGCCCATTTGAGCTCATTCAGAAGCTCAGGTAACAGCTTGGACATGTGATTGCTGTCTGAAGTCGAGGGCAATCTTGTGGCAAACCTGGGAGGTCTGTACTAACTCCAGTCAAGCATCACAGGTGAACTCTAGGATACCCTGTTGACATCTAGAAAAGTGGAGAATTGGTTGGTGTGGGTAAAACTCATACATTTGGTGTCAGAAGCGTTGTGAATAGAGAAGAAACAAAGTTTCCCTTAATATTAAAATAGTCATGCTTAATACTTTGAACTCCCCAACATGTCCAACAAGCCATACTCCTACCCAAGTTGATGCTTCTACCTAGAATGCCTCCCCAGCTACCTAAAGACCAGCTCAGAATCACCTCTTTTGTGAAGTCTTTCCTAATGCCTCTCAGGCAGAACTGACCTTGTCCTTACCCCTGCATACATCCCTATAGGTATGTAGACCATAATCTTCAACTACACTTACTTGTATATGTGTTAATTTCTTATTAAACAGAGAACTCCCTGAGGGTAGGACAATCTTCCTTATAACTCGGTTCTCGATCAGTAATAGCAGATCACAGTCACTCAGTGAAAGCTTCCTTAACCAAGGACCCTTCCCACCCCTCTACTGACTACTCTCACACTGGATCTACAGACTCTACCTTTCCATTCTGAGGAAATTAATTTTGCTGACCTTACCACTTGGTCCCCACCTAATTGTTTCTAACTTTAGTCCCATAAAATCCACCCTGAGCTTCTTTAACTCTAGCTTCTACTTTTACCAGCGCAGGCCTCAGGTTTCTTGCCCACCTTCCCATTCAAATTCATGTCCACTGTCCAGCTGCTCGGAGTCTGAAGGTGTCTCCAATTCATCTACCTCCAGGTCAGAACTACCATCAGGAGAGGAAGGTACAGAGTTTGTGGGAGAAGTTCCATCGCCTCCAATGCCCTTAGTCAGATTCAGTTGCAACTCTGGGGCAGAAAGACGCTTCCGCATGGGGCGTGGGCCACACAGGGCTAAAGTGCTGGGTGTACCTGGGGTTGGGATAGGGGAGAAAAGAATAGAAACGTCTGTGTTGGCAGGGGAGTTAGGAATTCCTGCATATGATAGTGATATATGGGGTGAATTTTAAAGAACTTCCATTGCGGGGGGGGGGGGGGGTGGTGGCAGGGAGTACCTGGGTGGCTCCGTGGGTTAAAGCCTCTGCCTTCAGCTCAGGTCATGATCCCAGGGTCCTGGGATCAGTCTCGCATTGGGCTCTCTGCTTGGCAGGGAACCTGCTTCCCCTCTCTCCCTCTCTGCCTGCCTCTCTGCCTATTTATAATCTCTGTCTAATAAATGAAAAAACAACAAACAAACAAACAAAAACAAACAAACTTCCACGGGGGCTATTTGGGAAAGAAGCAGTGGAACCCCAACGGGGCGAGGGCAGCACAGCCCTGCACTGGCCGAGCATCAAGAACTTGTGGCCTAGATTCAAATTTACCTACCTGCCTGTGAAACTCTCTCAGGATCATCAGAACCTTCAGAAGGGTCGGCTTCTTCAGGAAGAAATCTAGAGGGGAAAGATTACAAGGGGGGCAGAAATGCAGGTTAAATGAATCAAGCCAGGTATCAATTTATCAATCCTTTCACCAAGATATGACTTTTTTTTTTTTTTTAAAAGATTTGTTTATTTGAGAGAGAGAGTACACAAGCTGTGGGGACTGGGGTTTGGGGGTGGGAGGGCAGGGAGCACTAAGGGAGAGAAAGAAGGGAAGCAGACTCCCTGCTGAGTGCAGAGCCCAAGGCAGGGCTTGATCCCCTGACTCTGAGATCGCCACCTGAGCCAAAAACAAGAGTCAGACGCTCCACTGACTGAGCCACCCGGCACCAGCCCTGATAAAATCTTACCAATCTTACTGCCTCTGCCTTCTTTTAACCCATCCTTCCTTCAAGTCCTAATTTATCATTCCCACCTTCCATTCAGGAGCATCCCTCCAGTCCTTACCTGGGGAATTCTTCATCCTGCCACTCCTCCTTCGGCTCCAGTTCCCCAAGTCTCAGGGATGCCGCTGGGTGCGCTGCCTCGGCATTCTCCCCGGCCCTACAAGACCCCCGGGGGAAGGGATGATCATGAGACAAACTAGGCCGTGTCTTAAGGGAGCTGGTTTGTAGGTAGGAGACACTGGAATGAAGAGTAATGAAGGTACGGAGCAGAGCATAGGCCCAAAAAAAGACGTGGGCTCTTGTCTCCTGGACAGATACCCCTACCACACCCACCACTACCTGGAGACAGATGAACCCTCCAGTGGGGTTTAGGAGCCAAGGGAAGATGGGAGGAAAGATGGGACACGTAGAGCTAAGCCTATTAACCTCTATGGCATTGCTCCACCTACACAGAGTGGGTAGAGACAGTCCCCAATTCACCTGGCTGGAACCTGACCGACCTGCCCAGCTGTCACTAGGCAGAGTTGGGGAAGACAGTACCTCATTAAGCCTGCCTTTTCCTCCACCAGCTGGGGAGTGGTCAGGGAAAACCACGACAGAGACAGACAGGTCGGGGAAGACGGTAAGGAGGAAGAGTGAGAGTGATTTGCTGGGAAGGAGTACTGGGACCTAAAATTTCTTTCTAGATCAGCGTTCCAGAGGGCCATTCTGGGGAGTGGGTGTGAGAAAGCAGACAACAAGGGGTAGTTTTATAGACATGAAATAGGTAAGTTTCCTTTAAAAACAAAACAATAGGGAACTAATCTGAAACCCCCCAGCTCCCCATTTCCTGCCTAGAGCCGCAAACTACCCCTTCCCTGCAGATTTGCCCTCTTGCAGTCATGTCTCTTCCAGGAAGCAGAGAATTGCCTTGGTCAGAGCTCGATGGTGGCAAAGTCCCTCAAGACTATTCGTAGCTCGTTTCCAGTCAAGTGAGCCAGATCTTACTTACCCAAGGTCTAACGTCTTTTCTCCCGCTTCTTGTGTGGTTCCCATCTTCAGGGTCTTCCTGCCTCCCTCAGCCACTTTGCAGCTGTCTGGGAGCTCCTTGTCCCAGCTCCCCAGCACTTCTGTGTCCTTTTTCTCTGTCTCACTGTTGTTGCTCTTGCCTCCAAGGAGGAGCGAGGTGTGGAAGGGAGGTAACCTTACCTTCAAACAGGTTTTGCCACCTCCCTTCTTTTCCCTTCCCAAGCAGCAGGTTTGCCCAAAAGAAAACCCTGCCTATGTGGGGGCGGGTTTTAGGGAAGAGAGGACATTTTCTAAAGTGTCTTGTCTTAGGGGAGTTGAGGAAGGCAATTTGTTTTCTCTTCCAGACTCCTTATAACTTGTGGAAGCTGCTCTTTTAAAAAGAAAGAAAGAAAGAAAGAAAGAAAGAAAGAAAAGGGGGGGAAGGCAATGGTAAAAAATTTTTGGTTTTAAGACTATGCTTATAAAGCATAAACAAGATTGGGAACACCATTATTAAGAGCGCTCTGGAAGAAGAAATGAATGAAAGACGGAGGATACGGAGAGATGGAAAGGCTGCTGCTCTCCATTCCCCAAAAAAGTTAATGAAGGGAGACACTCCATATGGCAGGAAGAAGGGAGATGAATCTTGAGGAGGCTGAAACCATTATCGGAGGTAAAAAGAGACAATAAGACCCCAAACAGGAAAAAAAATGTATTTAATACTTTAACAAAATGCAAAATAAAGTACCCAAGTTACAAAACATAAATTCCTTTGGTTCAGTAATCACACCACTATATTTACCTTCCAATGGCTACAGACATCATCCCCTCAAAGTGAAATCACACCATCCCCCTCATACTGAAGACATCATGCCAAAACTATCTCACATACCCCACTGTCCAGTGGAACCACAGGCGACTTACAAGAAGCTGGGCTGTGGGGCAGGACGAAGATGGGACCAGTTGGTCTGAAGGGAAAAGGGAGACTCTACACATGCAGAACAAGTCGGTGGGGGGAGTTCTCTGCTGGGTCACGATGGGATGAATTATACCCCTGTACATGCTACGTGAGGCGGAGTCCCTTGATACAATCACACAGAAATATAGACAATTTGGCCACCCCGAGCATTCCCAGGGAGGAGAGAAATGAACAAATACAGAGAAGCCAGGAGAGAGGTGATGGCAACAAGAGGCAGATCACAGAATACCAGAGAATATCCAGTTCAGATCCTTAGTTTTACAGATGGGGGCAGATGAGGCCTAGAGAAATGAAGTGTCTCACCAAGAGACACACAGTTCACGGCAGTCGGTATGAGAACTCCATACTACCTTTCAATATGAGCAAAAACAGAACGGGATGGACAAGAAATTGCCAGGCCTCCAAGGCACAGCCCAGAGCGGGGCTCTCACTGCAGTTCTTCTGCCTTTTGGGAAGAGTGCCTATGGGGTCTTAAGGCTTTCCTGGATGTCTCCTGAACTCTCAAGCACCAGGGGTCTTCTGGGTCTTTCTTGGGTCCCCGTGGCTCTGGGACCGAGGGATCCAGAGAAACTGAGAGCCAGGCCAGCTGACCGGGACAGAAGATGATGGTCTCTCAATTGCTCCCCACCGATCTTAGAAAAGTCATTATCAGCTCAGAATACAAAAGTAGCCATCTCGGCCTCGGCTATCATACCTAACTGGGGACAGAAAGAGGTCATGGAGATGGATTCTGTTGAAGGCTGAAAACTGGAAGAGGAGTTTGCAAAGCACACTCCTATTTTCTAGCTAGCTGAAAGTAGGTATTCAATCGATAGCTGAATGAATAAGAGCATAAATGAATACACGGAGACAATGAATGATTCCATGAGAGATACTGGTTCTGTCACAGAGCCTTACAGAGGGGGCGCCTTCTTGAGCTGCTTGCTGGAACTGTGTGGGTATCACACTGTACCCTCGGCAAAGGAAATACAGGAGAGTCAACGCAGGTTTGAAGAATTCAATTAAATAATATGATTTGTCTGATTGGTAGAGATCTGGGGGAAAAGCAGGAAGCTATCCCTAAAGCAGCTGTTTTCTTTCACTTCTTTCTTCTCCCCAGTTCATGAACACAGTACACCAGATCCCGGAGCCACAAAGACAGAACCACCGACACATCTCAAAACATGCATTTGAAGTGGTTCAAGAAACCTCTCTCCATCCTGTGCCCTCCCAGCAATCACTTCGTAGACAGGGAGGCTGTGGTTGACTGTGACTGCGAGATCTGACTGCACTTCTCAAAGATGGCCTCGGCGGAGAGTTTGGGTAACCCCTGATCCAGCGGGCACTCATCCACCAGGCTGTTCATGGGCGTCGGGGGTAGTGGGGGCTCCTCCTCATCTTGACTCAGTCCGGGAAACAGGGAGTTACCCGCCCTGTCCAGTTCCTTGTCGGCCTGCTCCTGGCACACACCCTCTGTATCCGGCTGCCCGGAAGGGATCCGCATGGACTCAAAATATGCTGACAGGGCCTCCTGGAGCAGAGGGAGAAGTTTCTTCCGAGAGATCTGGGTGTTGCCCTGAAGATAGGCTTGGAGGTGCGGGTGGGCGCTGGGGGCAGGGGTCAGCTTCAGGGATGGAGAATGGGAGCGTTCCAGAACTCCGCAGATCTACAGAGGAGACAGGGCGGGTAGATGGTGCATAAGGTGGGGAAGTAAACAGCTGTGGTTTCCAAGTTAGAGACTTCTTTGACAGAAAAGCATTCTTTTTTTTTAAATTAAATCACCCAGTGTTCAGTATTATTGCTTTGAAAAAAGGCCCTTTAGCTAATAATATTTGGAAACAAGACACATTTGAAATCATATATTTCATTTAATTAATAAGTAAACCCAAGCCTGAAAAGATTAAGTATCTTGAGCAAAATCATGTAGATGATGGGAAAGTCTGAATTGCAACCCAGGACCCCAAGCTCCTGACATAGTGTTGTTTCAAGTGCTTAAAAACTGGATGGATCTTGATCCTTAGCTACAATGGGACAAATATCTAGATTGAGGTCAGGGGCAAGACAGAGGCATAAAGAATGAATAGATCAAAGATCAAAGTGGGGGCAGAAGGTACGCCAGGCACCGTGTGGGGTCTGACCACTTACAGTTATCATCTCATAGAATCGTCACAACTACCTTGTAAGATTGGTATTACCCTCATTTACAGGTAGGGAAACAGAGGCTTAGATGGATTAAGTCACTTGCCTAAGGTCATAGTTTGAATGAAGTAGAGCTAACACTTGAACCCAGAACTACCACCGAAGCCAGTGTTCTAAACCACTCTTTTATATAATTTCTACCATGGGAGGAAGAAGAAAAGGTAGGGTGAGAAGAGGGGTACACTGGGGGAGACTTCAGCTATCTGCACAGCTTCAGAGAACAGCAAAGGGGGGGTGTGATGGTGAGAAGGCAAGGACATTTCAGAAGGTGGGGAAGGCCCTTCCCATGGCCCTTTCCTTCATGACATGATTAGTAAGAGCCACCATTCGCTGAGTGCTTACTCTGAGCTGAGCAATGCGCTTGCCATGCGACCTTATGTTTAATGATGACATCAGACTAATCAGTGGATGATACTAGCTATGTACAGACTCAGAAGTCAACTGACTTGCTTGAGCCCAAGGAGCAGGTAAGTGGCAAATCTGGGACAGAAAACATGTCTAGCCTTTTAAAACTATAGTTTTGGGGGCACCTGGGTGGCTCAGTCAGTTAAGCATCTGTCTTCAGCTCAGGTGATGATCCTGGGACCCTGGGATCAGCCCGGAATTGAGCTCTCTCTCAGCAGGCGGTCTGGTTCTCCCTCTCCCTCTGCCTGCCACTCCCCCTGCTTGTGTGTACTCGCTCGCGCTCTCTCTCTCTCACATAAATAAATAAAACTGTAGTTCTTCCCACAATGCCAAACTACCTTCCACTGAATGAAATTACATTTGCTTCCAGAAATGACTGAGCCATTCAGGAGTCTCTATAACATGGCTTTTTAATCTGATTTCAAGTTCCTTCTAGACAGGAACTGTGTCTCTAAGTCTCTTTGGAATCTTTCTTTCTCAACAATAGTAAGATTAAGGCTATTCACATTTAGAGAGAATGGGAATAAGCAAGGAGGGAGGATTCTGGAAAAAGGTCAAGGGACTCCTATGTAAATATAAGAATCAAGGGGCACCTGGTTGGCTCAGATGGTTAAGCATCTGCCTTCGGGTAAGGTCATGATCTCCACGTCCTGGGATCCAGCCCCATGTTGAACCCCATGTCCGGCTCCCAGCTCAGCAGGGAGTCTGCTTCTCCCTCGCCCTCTGCCTCACCCACTGTTTGTGTTCTCTTTCTCAAATGAGTAACTAAAATCTTAAAAAAAAAAAAATATATATATATATATATATATATATAAAAAAAAACAAGAGGTTTTTTTTTTTTTTTTTTTTTTTTTTAAAGATTTATTAGAGAGAGAGAGAGAGCAAGTGAGCGCGTGAGTGCACATGCATGTAGAGGGGGGCAGGAGGGAGAATCTCAAGCAGACCCCCCACTGAGTGCTGACCAACCCACCCACCCCACCCCCCCCCACCAACCCATGAGAGGCTCCATCCTACAACCCATG
This sequence comes from Mustela nigripes, assembly GCF_022355385.1. Lineage (NCBI taxonomy): Eukaryota > Metazoa > Chordata > Mammalia > Carnivora > Mustelidae > Mustela > Mustela nigripes. Next base: position 106,117,386 of record NC_081570.1, on the reverse strand, counting down.
AGATCATGACCTGAGTGGAAATCAATAGTCATACACACACTCAACAGACCTGGCCACCGAGGCGCTTCCCAAGGACAGGTTTTTATAGCACACGGTGGTGCTTACAAGCAGAGCTCTCTATACAGACCTCAGGCTGGAGAAGAGACAGACTCACCGTCATTCGGAGTGCTGCATGGGGACAGAAAATAGCCAGCTGCCGCACTGGCTCATTATGAGTGTTGAAAAAGATAGTCATGGTGACCAAGACATCACAGCTGTGAGCCTGGCAGAAAGCGTGGAGATCTGCAATGAGGCCAGACCTCTGCAGAAAGGCCTGAAAGAGAACAAACAGGGCAGCGATAAGGGCTACAGCAGGACCCTCCTTGTCATCAGCAACGAATTATGCTCACAAAGGGTTTCTTCCCATGTTAACCTAGGGCTTATACTCCTTAAGAAAGGCGTCTCATATTTACTCTGTGTTATCTATGTGCTGGGAAGCAATAGGTAGGACAGGGAGAATATAGGTTTTAGGTTCAGATAGAGTTGGTTTGAAACTCAGTTCTATGACCTATTAGCTATATGCTCAAGGAGTTTCTTTAAGCACCTCGGCCTTGAGTTTCTTCATTTGTAAAATGAGGATTAAACCGTTATTAAAAGTGATTGTTTTATTTATTTTTTTAAAAAGTGATTGTTTTCAGCGTAACAGTATTCATTATTTTTTCACCACACCCAGTGCTCTATGCAATCCGTGCCCTCCTAGCCAAGAGAAACCTAAGGAGATATGTTGATTAAATCTAATATGGTATCCTGGATGGGATCTCGGAACAGCAAAAGGATACTAGGCAATGTTGATAATTTTACCACTTAAAATTTTTCACATTTAAATATATTCATTTGGAACAAGACGGGATCGGGAGGGAGACAAACCATAAGAGACTCTTAATCTCACAAAATAAACTGAGGGTTGCCAAGGGGAGGGGGGTTGGGAGAAGGGGGTGGGGTTATGGACATGGGGGAAGGTATGTGCTATGGTGAGTGCTGTGAAGTGTGTAAACCTGGAGATTCATAGACCTGTACCCTTGGGGCTAATAATACATTATATGTTAATAAAAAATAAAAAATTATATAAATATTAAAAAAAAGTGATTGTTTTAAAACTTAAAGCACTATCACGTGTGGAACATGGCTAGCATGTACAAGATTCTCCTGCTCTTGCCATCAAACAAGCAAGGCCTTTGTCTCAGAGGTATTTTTATTCTAAGACAGAACAATGGGGCATACAAATAACAACAGACCGGCCAGCTGTGTCCTTGACTCTTCCTTCTTTGCCAATCTCAACTCTTTCGCAAAGTCTCAGGTAGTATTTTCTCTACTGGATACTACCATCAGCTATTTCAGACCGGGCTTTGCTGATACATTTTTTTTTTTAAGATTTTACTTATTTATTTGACACAGAGAGATCATAAGTAGGCAGAGAGGCCAGGCAGAGAGAGAGGGGGAAGCAGGATCCATGCTAAGCTGAGAGCCGAATGTGGGGCTTGATCCCAGGACCCTGAGATCATGACCTGAGCCAAAGGCAGAGGCTTAATCCACTGAGCCACCCAGGCGCCCCTGCTGACACATTTTTTTTTTTTTTAAAGATTTTATTTATTTGACAGACCGAGATCACAAGTAGGTAGAGAGGCAGGCAGACAGAGAGAGAGAGGGAAGCAGGCTCTCCGCTGAGCAGAGAGCCCGATGCGGGACTCGATCCCAAGACCCGAGATCATGACCTGAGCCGAAGGCAGCGGCTCAACCCACTGAGCCACCCAGGTGCCCTGCTGACACATTTCTAATGTGTTGATTTGTGTTGATTTGTACTGTGTCAATTTATTTAGCAAGCCTTTTCTGTTCTTTTTTTTTTTTTTTTAAAGATTTCATTTATTTATTTGTCAGAGAGAGTGAGCACAGGCAGACAGAATGGCAGGCAGAGGCAGAGGCAGAGGCAGAGGGAGAAGCAGGCTCCCTGACAAGCAAGGAGCCCGATGTGGGACTCGATCCCATGACGCCGGGACCATGACCTGAGCCGAAGGCAGCTGCTTAACCAACTGAGCCCCCCAGGCGTCCCAAGCCTTTTCTGTTCTTATGTTTCTCAAATGAGGCAGCAAGGGAAGAGACCTGGCTTTCTTGTCTTATTGAATTTATTTAGTATTTTTACATAGTTTTTAGTAGAAAGCTGTATAGATGATGAAGGAATGTGTTCAGATCAGGTTGTCAAATGATTTAAATCAATATGACATAGAACCAGCAATAAAATACCATTATCGGGCGCCTGGGTGGCTCAGTGGGTTAAGCCACTGCCTTCAGCTCAGGTCATGATCTCAGGGTCCTGGGATCGAGTCCCACGTCGGGCTCTCTGCTCAGCAGGGAGCCTGCTCCCCTCCCTCCCTCTCTCTCTCTGCCAGCCTCTCTACCTACCTGTGATCTCTCTCTGTCAAATAAATAAATAAAATCTTTAATAAATAAATAAATAAATAAATAAAATAAAATACCATTATCAAAGTTATATTCAGTCACCCATTCAACAAAATTTACTGAGCACCCACTGTTGCCAGGTACTGTCAAAGGTGCTAGAGATACAGCAGAAACAAAAGAGATAGGGTCCCACCTCTGGTGGAGCTGATAAACTACCAGGAATATAAGTAATAAACAAGGAAACCACAAAATTGGTTATTTCAGTCCATTAAGTGCTATGAACAATATTCAAAAATTAAGAGATTTTTGAGCACAGAGGATATTATGTCAGTAATAGCAGTCAGGAAAAACTTCTTAAAAGAGGGGACATCTGAATTAAGATCTGAGTGATAAGAAAGAGCCAGCTCTGCAAAGGGAAAAGCCAGTGCAAAGGCCCTGAGATGGGAATGAGCTTAACGGTTCCAGGGCACAGAAAGAAAATTAGTGTGGCTGCAGCACTGTGAGTGCAGGAGTGGGGCTGGAAGGAGATGAGGACAGAGAGAGAGATGAAGGCCAGAACAAGGAGGGCCCTGTAAACCATACCAGGGCCTTTAGATTCTATTCGGAATGCAAAGAGGGATGCCGAGGTGGCTCAGTCGTTAAGCGTCTGCCTTCAGCTCAGGTCATGATCCCAGAGTCCTGGGATTGAGTCCCACATCGGGCTCCCTGCTCAGCAGGAAGCCTGCTTCTCCCTCTCTCTCTGCCTGCTGCTCCCCAACTGTGTGTGCTCTTTCTCTCTCTCTCTCATAAATAAATAAATAAATAAATAATCTTAAAAAAAAAAAAAAAGAATGCAATGAAAAGGCAGCAGAGGGAGAGGGCTGATTTGACTGACTTACATCTTTTTTATTTTGTGGTTTTTTTTTTTTTGGACTTACATCTTATAGAGATCACTCTGGCTGCTGTGGGGAACATGGTTTGCAGGGTGCAAAAGCAGAAAAACCAGTATGCAGCCTATCACGATGGTGTAGTGAGGGGTCATGGACTGTTGGAGTGACAGCAGACATGACAAAAGGTACACAGGTACGAGATACATTACGGAGGGAGCCAGGAGTGAGGAGCAACGTTGCACATATAACTGAGGGCTGTCTCTCCCCACCCACACTTCCACCTTGCTCTTACCTCCAAATCCATATATATTGCACTAATGGCCACCTTGGTGCCTTGTTGGAAGATGGTCTTCTGGTCCTTTCTCAGCATCTGCTCAGTGGTCAGTCCTAGACAATGGATGTGAGACCAGGGGTCAAATAAGAGAGCCCAGGGTCCCCTGACCAGGAAGGTGAGTACACCAAGATGGGTCAAGGATGAGGAAAAACACAGCCCCTTTTTGGAGGCAATAGGGAGATAACCAAGAATGTAAATTACATAATAAAAAATTATTTTAAATAACTAAGTCACAATAGTTGCTGTTTCCCCTTTCTTCACAGTTTTAACTTTCTACAAGTACATGTGGTACTTTTTTTTTTTTTTATGTCAACAGGTGGTATCTGGGCAAAAAAAGTTTTTTGTTCTCCTCCTTTGTCCTATGTATATTCACCCTTAATGTTTCTTCTACTTCCCTAAACAATCATCTAGATCTCATTCAGATAATTTAGTATTCTTTCAGCAGATTTTACTTATATACCTATATTCCCTGATTAGACTAGAAACCTGACAATCTTTTTTTAAATTTTTTTAAAAAAGATTTTATTTATTTAACAGACAGAGATCACAAGTAGGCAGAGAGGCAGGCAGAGAGAGAGGGGGAAGCAGGCTCCCCACTGAGCAGAGAGCCCGATGTGGGGCTCTATCCCAGGACCTTGGGATCATGACCTGAGCTGAATGCAGAGGTTTTAACCCACTAAGCCACCCAGGAGCCCCAAAACCTGACGATCTTATATATTCCTCCTATTCCTACCCAATAGCCAGCATAGAACAATCTAGTAAATGATTAGTAAGTTCATGATCAGACTCACATACTACCTTGGTTCTCTCTGCCATAAAGCTTAAATCATTATGCATACTCTGGAATTGTTTCAATGGTGTTCAAGAGTACAATGAACAATCAGGGTGCCTGGGTGGCTCAGTTGGTTAAGCAGCAGTCTCTGGATTCTGGCTTGGGTCATGATCTCAGGGTCATGAGATTGAGCCCATGTTGGGCTCTGTGCTGAGCATGGAGCCTGCTCAGGATTTTCTCTCTCCCTCTGTGCCGCTCCCTGCCAACTCTGCATGCTCTCTGTCTCTCTAAAAAAAAAGTACAATGGGGGTGCCTGGGTAGCTCAGTGGGTTAAAGCCTCTGCCTTTGGCTCAGGTCATGATCCCAGGGTCCTGGGACAGTGGCCCGCATCTGGCTCTCTGCTCAGCAGGGCACCTGCTTCCCTTCCTCTCTCTCTGCCTACTTGTGATATCTGTCAAATAAATAAATAAAATCTTTAAAAAAGTACAATGAACAAGTCTTGCCCATCTGTTTTCTCACGTGGAAGGGAGAGAAGTCAGTTTACTGTTTCACACCTGATACATCAAACTTTGCCTTTTGTAGAGAGTCAAAGATGTCATTTCTCTTGGGCAGATCTGGGAAGAGGGCCTCCAGTTTCTCCACATATTTGCTGTCTTTTGGGGTTCCCTTTCCAACTTTCACGTCCATGTTGACACAGTCCAGGATGATTGTTCCTGTAGAGACAAGACAGAACTCAAATCCTATGGCCTTCCATTCATGACCTCTAGAACACACATAACCCTCGAACCAGATGGACATAATACAGAGAAGACCATGTGGCAAACTCACTGAAAATGAAACAAGAAACTGGGACTATGTCTTGAGTAAGACTTCCCAAATCCAAACTAAAATGTAAGTAGGAAAACGGTGAAAAGGCAGAAAGGGTGCCCGAGCATCCCAATAATTGGAGATCTTGAAACCAAGTCAGAGAGAGATGACCTCCCTTCTGTAGGCCAAATTCCATTAAAGAAACTTAGAAGTTGGGATAGAGTCTCACATCAGGCTCCCTGCTCAATGGAGAGTCTCCTTCTCCCTCTCCCCTTGCTTGTGCTCTCTCTGACAAATAAAATCTTTTAAAAGGGGGCACCTGGGTGGCTCAGTGGGTTAAAGCCTCTGCCTTCAGCTCAAGTCATGATCCCAGGGTCCTGGGATTGAGCCCCGCATTGGGCTCTTTGCTCAGCAGAGATTAAATAAATAAATAAATAAATAAAATCTTTAAAAAGAAAGAAGGAATGAATGAATGAGGATCCAGACTTAAAAAAAAAAAAAAAAAAGGCCTTTCTACTCTCCTAAACCAAAAGCCACCCTCACCATGCAGAAGGGCTGCAGTTTGCCCATCCAAAATCTCTGGTGCCCCCTGCAGGATTCTCTCAGTCACCAGGGTAGCGCAGGACCCCACCAGCTCAACGCAAACGTGGCAGGGAGGGCAGTGTTTCTGCTCGATGGGCCGATGGTCTAGCACCTCTACCACTGCCTCCTCTAGGGCTGCATCACTTCTGTGGGGGGGAAAGAGAAAGAAAGATAGGTAGGGGCACTCCAGCCGGTTCTAACCAAATCTCCACCTCACCCATGAAGGAAAATGCACATCTTGGGCAAACCACAGGGAACTTTGGGCACTTCCACCTCTGCCTCACTGTTCTCAATTCTTTTCTTTCATGCTGTAACTGAAGTCATCTTTAAATAGTGTGTAAGTGAATTTGGTGAAGTATCAGCCACAAGTATCTTATCCATGTATCTGATGCCCTTCGCAGTTTTCTTTCTGACTGACACCCTTGACATCAAATCTCTCATTTAAATCTCTTCTGTCATCTCAATCCACTCAATACCCAAATTCCATACAGTTCACCAGATTCTATGGCTTCTATCCCCATCCCCCCACCATGGCTCTGCTACTGCCTTATTCTAGACCCTCAATATCTCTCACCCAAATCATTCCAATAGTTTTCCTAACCAAAGACCTACTCCCAATCTTGGACTCCCGCCCCCCCCCCGCCCCCCCAGCTCTTGGCCACAAAGCAGCTGAATGATCATTTGAAAAATGCAGATTTGATTCTGTTAGGATCTGGAATAAATATAACTCACAATAGTCCCCCACTACCCTAACACCAAGTCTAGTCTCCTTGGCAGGGCCTGCAGGGTCTCCACTATCTGGTCCCCACTGACCTCACTAGTCTCACCTCTTCATCTATCCTACTTCTCTGTCACATTTTATGCTCCAGTCAGGCAAAACAAATTCCAGTTCTCCCATTCACTATGCTATTTCATGCCTGCCTGGCTTTGCTCATATTAATTCCTTTCTCCGCCTGGATTGCTCTTCCTAACTACTTTGCCTCCCCACTCCAGGAGCAAACACTCAAGAATGAGATCAAGGGTCAACTCTCTTAGGAAACCTTTCCTCACACCCTCCACTCCCCTTGAGTACATTTAACTACCCCATCCTTCATGCACCTCTTGTCCTCTATAGTGTCGGTTATCACACACCTCTAATACCCATCACAATACAACTGAGATATTGCCTTATGTAGGAAATAATTAAAAAATTAAAAATTAAAAATAGAGTTGCAAGCATTATTCAAAGGCTTCTACTACAATAAATCTGCCACAAAATAATGATACCAAAGGCACATTTAAATGATTTGAGTTCTCCTTCAGTTTGACCTCTCCATGTTTCTATTTCTTTTTGTTTACTTACATAACTGAAGAACTAACAGTATTTCCTGTTGATTTTCTGTATCTGATATGACCTAGCAATCACAAGTAGCCTGCGAGATCCCCAAGAGAAGAAATTCTTTCTTCCTCTCTTTATATCTTACTCATCAGAACTCGACATGGCACATGATAAATATCGGCTTAACTTCCTTCTACTTACTTGGGTAAGACATGATGGTCAACAAGGACAAGGGTAAGTCGGCCAGCTTGGTGCAAGGCATGGAGGTCAATCTCATCCCGGAAAATCAAGAGGGACTCTGGAATGTTAATCTTCTGAAGGAAGAAGACATTGTCACCACGTAGAGGTAGCTCAGCACGATTTATATTTAAGACTGGCACAAAGACTTCCTCAGCCTCTGTCGTCTGGATAAGGAAAGTGAAAAGAACACGTTTGGGGATAAACAGGAAAAATGTTTGGGGGTAAATGGGAAAAATATCAAGATTATTGGGACTAAAGGAGATGTGATCTTGGGTAAGTTACTGCCTTTTTCAAAGCCACAATTACCCAGTTGATAAAAATAAAAGGACAACTCTTGCCCTCTCTCCTTCTTAGCATAACATGAAGGTCAACAAGAAAACTCATGGAAAAGACCTAGTTCTAGATGTTGCAGAGAAGGGATTACCAGTCTTCAAGAGCTGACCTGGGCATGACATCACTGGTACCCAGAAGAATTCAATAATCAACTGCTGAATATTGCTTTATGATTTATAAATTCTTCAAAATACTTCTATTCATTTGATCCTCCCAGCAACATTGCAAAATAGTATCATTTCAGTTTCTTTTTTTTTTTTTTTTTAAAGATTTTATTTATTTATTTGACAGAGGGAGATCACAAGTAGGCAGAGAGGCAGGCAGAGAGAGAGAGGAGGAAGCAGGCTCCCCACTGAGCAGAGAGCCTGATGCGGGACTCGATCCCAGGACCCTGAGATCATGACCTGAGCCGAAGGCAGCAGCTTAACCCACTGAGCCACCCAGGCGCCCATCATTTCAGTTTCTACAGATGGTAACCTGAGACTCCACAAAGTTAAGGAATTTAACTGACCCAAGACTAAATAGTGTTAAGTCGCAGAGTTGGGTCTTGCACCCAGACCTTTTCATTCTAAGGGACTCTGTCACTAAGGACTCACCTTTGCCAGGTAAAAAGCCAGGGCAAGAGCTGACACCATGGAATCCAAATCACAGGCTTCATTTCCCAGCACAACGTGTAGCGGCCGGGACTCCTGGTGAGGAAAGAGAATGGGACACTAGAAGCATCTCTATTTCCATTTACCTTACATGAGAGCAGGGCTTCACACACCTCTTTTTTTTTTCTTAATTAATTTATTTATTTGACCGACAGAGATCACAAGTAGGCAAAGGCAGGCAGAGAGAGAGAAGGGGAAGCAGGCTCCCGGCTGAACACAGAGCCTGATGTAGGGCTCGATCCCAGGACCCTGGGATCATGACCTGAACCCACTGAGCCACCCAGGCGCCCCACACACCTCTTCTCACTGATCCTCACAGAGGAAGTAGACCAGATAATCTTACAGGTCCTCATTTCATGGATGAGGATATTGACTAGCTGAGAGGACAGCCAAGTTCAGCTAAGTTTAAGCATTCCACCTGCACCCCGTAAGTAGAAGAGTGACCTTTCTTCTACTACACCGTCTCCTTGTCAACTTAAAAAAAGAACAGCAATAAATAATTCTCTAACTTCTTATGCTTCTTTGGGCACTGGAGAACTCAAAGGTAGAGCAGTTGAGGTAGCTGACGGATTCAAGCCATTATCAACCCAATTTGTTTTTTGTTCCCCAACCCCCGCCATTTTCAAAATATGGAAAAGCATCCTTATAGTTCTGAATCCTAAGAGGTGAAGAGCTCTTGAAAATAAAGGTAAAAATAAAATCTACTCCAGTCATCTAGCCCATGAAAACTCCCCCAAACCAGAGAAGCCACACTGATAACCAGATTCAACCAACACTCTCACTACCCAGGACCCAGACACTTTTCCCCAGCAGGTTCAGATTAAAATAAGAACACCTGGGGCACCTGGGTGGCTCAGTGGGTTAAAGCCTCTACCTTCGGCTCAGGTCTATGATCTCAGGGTCCTGGGAGAGAGGCTCGCAGTCAGGCTCTCTGCTCAATGGGGAGCCTGCTTCCCTTCCTCTCTCTCTGCCTGCCTCTCTGCCTACTTGCTATCTCTGTCTGTCGAATGATTAAATAAAATCTCAAAAACAAACAAAACAGAACAAGAACACTTGCTACTGCTGGAACTTTTATTTATTTATTTTTAAAAGATTTCTTTATTTGACAGACAGAGATCAACAAGTAGTATTTATTTATTTTTTAAAGGGCATTTATTTATTTATTTATTTGTTTATTTTAAGATTTTATTTATCCACTTGACAGAGAAAGAGATCACTAGTAGGCAGAGAGGCAAGCAGAGAGTCAGGAGGAAGCAGGCTCCCTGTTGAGCAGAGAGCCCCATGTGGGGCTCAATCCCAGGACCCTGAGATCATGACCTGAGCTGAAGGCAGAGGCCTAAGGTAGATACTTTTAAGAATTATTATTTCAGGGGGCGGCTGGGTGGCTCAGTCATTAAGCGTCTGCCTTCAGCTCAGGTTATGATCCCAGGATACTGGGATCAAGCTCCACATCAGGCTCCCCTCTTCAGCGGGAAGTCTGCTTCTCCCTCTCGCACTCCCCTGCTGTGCTCCTGCTCTTGCTCTTTCTCTCTCTATCAAATAAATAAATGAAATCTTAAAAAAAAAAAATCTCTTTAGGGGCACCTGGGTGGGTGGGTTAAGCCTGGGTCAGTGGGTTAAGCCTCTGCCTTTGGCTCAGGTCGTGATATCTGGTTCCTGGGATTGAGCCCCACATGGGGCTCTCTGCTCAGCAGGGAGCCTGCTTCCCCCTATCTCTCTGCCTGCCTCTCTGCCTACTTGTGATCTCTTTCTCTGTGTCAAAAATAAATAAATAAATAAATAAATACATACATACATACATACATACATACATACATACATACATATATATATATGAATTATTATTTCAGGGATGCCTGGGTGGTTCAGTCGGTTGGCCGTCTACCTTCGGCTCAGGTCTTGATCTCAGGGATTGAGACCCACATTGGGCTCCCTGCTCAGTGATGAGTCTGCCTCTCCCTCTGCCTGTTGCTTCCTCTGCTTGTGCTCAACTCTCTCTGACAAAGAAATAAATACAAATCTTTTTTAAAAAAAGGAATTATTATTTCATTCCAGGAATGAGCGTTCTGCCAGATACAATGAGAACATAAAGTCCATGGCTCAGCTTAGGGCACAAGAATTCTCTCTTACTTTTGAACTTCTATTTCAGCTGCCCTCTGACAAAAGAAGGGGTAAAAGACAAAATGAGACATACCAGTTATAGCAGAGTCTCCTAATTTTAGTACTATTGGCATTTTGGACTGGATCATCCTTTGCTGTGGGTGGGGGCTGTCCTGTGCAAGCGAGGGTGTTTGGCAGCATCCTGATTCTACCCACTAGATGCCAGGAGCAATCTCAGGCATGACAATAAAAAATGTCTTCATATTTGCCAAATATTCCGGGGGTGGAGGGGGAGGGCAGGCAAAAATCACTACCAGCTAAACACTACTGGGTTACAGACAGGTGAAAAACCAAACACTCTGCTTCAATCAGGAAAGATTTGCTAGAAGCAAGAGTTTCAAAAAGTAGGAAAGGGGTTCAGGGGAGCAAAACAGCAATGAATGGTTATCAAGTAATGTGCTATAGGAGGAAAGGGAATCTAAGCGAACCTAGAATCATTTTGCCTATTTGGCTGTTACCCACTCCTTTCCCTTCCCCAGAAAGCTACAGCCAGAAAGGGATAATTTTACAAGACCTCTGGTGACATAAATTGCCCTAACTAGTGACTAGATAGGTTTTTTTTTTTAAGCTTTAATTATTTAAGTAATTTATATACCCAACATGGTGCTCAAACTCACAACCCAGAGATCAAGAGTCAGAGGCACTTCCAACTCAGCCAGCCACGCACCCCAAGTTTTTTTGTTTTAAGCTACCTTTTGCGCATCTCTGACTCCCAACACCCCAGAGAAGTACAAAACGCAGAGGTTACCTGTTGAGGTTTTGCTGAAAGGACCTCTGGGGAAAGTGTGTCCTTTGGTTCTTCCCTGCACCCATTTCTCCAAGGCACCTCATAAGTGGTAGCCCACACTCACTCATACTGAACAGGAGGGGAGAGCAGAGGTTCTTCCCCAACATTAAACTCTTTTCCTATATAATATGAGAATTCAGTCCTATGGTAACTCTTCTAACTCACAAGTCCGCCTCCTGGTACAAGAGAAAGCAGCCCCCCCTCCCATTTCTTGGATATCAAGAACTGCCCAGATGTCTATGGAGCCAAGGGACAACAAAGCGGTCGAGGTGAGTGGCTGCAGAGATAAGGAGCTCACTGAAGTGGTAAGACGGGCACCATGGTCCCTAGAAAGGGAACCGTATTATAGACACACGTGGTCATACGGTTCTGACTCTGGAGAAGAAAGGGATGTGGAACGGCGGGAAGGCCGAGCAAGCGGGACAGACCTAGTGCTAGACCACCAAGGAACTTTCCAAAACTCACTCCCATTAGGGCTGGTTCAGCTGAATCAGGACAAGTCAGATGAGCAGCACAGAGAGAAGGCTAAGCAGAAAAGCAGAAAGAAGGGACCACATACAACCAACTCTGAGGAGAAAGGAAATCCATGGGAAGGTGAACAACTAACCCCTTGCTCAGGCAAGCCAAGAGAGCAGCCAAAAGGAATGAATACAAGAGGAATCCTCTGGCACTTTTGCCACATCTTGGAAGAGGACTGAGCAGGTGACTGTGGTGGCCTTCCTTTCGCCATCAGGGTCCACCATCACCCCAGTCTGTCCAGTCTATGCATCACCCACAAGACATGCTGTGCATATCCCCAGCTCTGCCCTTCAAGCTCTTTGTTCTTCTGTCAGAAAGCAGCAGAACTGTCATTTGAAGAGATCACAGACTAGGGTTGAATCCTGGCTCTGCTGCTGCTGCTTCTAAAGATTTCACGTATTTATTTGACAGAGAGAGAGAGAGAAAACACAAGCAGGGGGGAGTGGCAAAGGGGGAGGGAGAAGCAGACTCCCCATTGAGCAGGGAGCCCAATTCAGGGCTCGATCCCGGAACACTGGGATCATGACCTGTGCAGACACCCAAATGACAGAGCCACCCAGGTCCACACTGCTCCCCCCACGTCCAGCTCTGCTTCTTACTTGCTGTGGGATTTGGGCCTCTCTAAGCTTCATTTTTTTGTTTTATTTTTAAATTTATTATTCTTTTTATTTTTTTTAAAGATTTTTTTAAATTTATTTGACAAAGAGAGAGAGATATCACAAGTAGGCAGAGAGGCAGGTGGGGGTGGGGGTGGGGGGAAGCAGGCTCCGCGCTGAGCAGAGAGCCGGTGGCAGGGCTTGATCCCAGGACCCTGAGATCATGACCTGAGCCGAAGGCAGAGGCTTAACCCACTGAGCCACCCAGGCACCCCATCATTTTTGGTTTTAAAAATGGTCGTACTGTAACCAATTTCATGAAGTTGTTCTGAGGATTAAATGTGATAACCGAGAAGTGCCTACTCTGTGGTTGGCAAGATGAACTGGCTTCCATCTTCTTTCTCTACCTGTCCCTCCTGGTTCATGCATGCCACCTAAAGCCCCTGACTCTGTGTTGCCTTCCATGACCACCCACACCATAGCAATCCTCTTCCTCCAGACCTCCAGCTGCCAGCACTTGTGGCTCTCATATGGAACTCGCTATCTTTTCGTGGGCATGTGTCTTAATCTTTAAACATAGTTTATGACTCTGGTGACTGAACACTCTGCTGTTCAAAGAGGGACACTCTGAGAATGAAAAGGGGTGCAATTATCCGTTATGCGTGAACAAACTGAAACTCTCCTGCCCTGTGTAAAAGTCAAGCACCCAGGGTCCCTGGGTGGCTCAGTGGGTTAAGCCGCTGCCTTCAGCTCAGGTCATGATCTCAGGGTCCTGGGATCGAGTCCGGCATCGGGCTCTCTGCTCAGCAGGGAGCCTGCTTCCCTCTCTCTCTGCCTGCCTCTCTGTCTACTTGTGATCTCTGTCTGTCAAATAAACAAATAAAGTCTTAAAAAAAAAAAAGTCAAGCACCCACATTTCCCGAAAAGTTTAACATAGCTTAACGGAAACACTCAAACTTATAAAAGAGTCTCAGTCTCAATTGTGTCTTTCTTTACACAAGAAACAACAGTACAGCCTCTGGGGACTGGATGAGGAGAAGTAAAAAAGATCTTGTTCTTTTTAATTTCGGATCTTCTTTGTATTTAAGTTTTTTCACTGTGTGTATTTACCATTTCTACAATTAAAAGCTAGCTAAATCGTTGGCCATCGCCTGTATGTCTTGCCACCAGTTCCTCTGCTAACAGTCCTAGAGTTCGATTTTCTTATTTCTCCCAGCCCTAGCTAGGCTGTGTGAAAAGATCTCCAAGATACAACTTCACCTTCACAAATTTGGAAAAAAGAAATATCTAGATTTTGTTCCTTAGGAGATGAATTCGGCAAAAAAAAAAAAAAAAAAAAAAAAAAAAAAGAGGGGGGGGTCAGGATACCACCAATACTGGAAAAACCCAGTATTTTTCAGCTTCAGACTGCTGTAGGAGATATGCTATTATCCTGGAGGGACTCAAAAGCGTAGATCCTGCAGGATGGATGCATGCAATGAAAGGCTATTTGGTGAGGTTTTGGGTCCAAGGGCTCTTTACCAAATAGTGGAAAGGACACCCATCATTTGGGTTACTGCTGGGACGGGGGGGGATTCCACTGCTTAGCACTCAGAAGACTGCCACAAAGATTCTACACTGGACCTTCAATGACCTCCCTACAGTGGAAATCACAGGTAATGAAACAAATTGGCTCCAAATTGCTCTATGCTGGGGTGCCTGGGTGGCTCAGTCGTTAAACCCCCACCTTCGGCTCAGGTCATGATCCATCCCCGCATCTGGCTCTCCCTCTCCCACTCCTCCTGCTTGTATTCCCTCTCTCACTGTCACTCTATGTCAAATAAATTTTAAAAAACCTTTAAAAACAAAACAAATTGCCCTATGCATTAAATCAATGTTTCCCAAAACTGCATCTCATAAGGAAAAATTCGGTGCAACTGGTAATATTAAAATGGTCCTTTGCCCACCCAGGCGCCCCTAGGATTTGTTAAAGACCAGAATTTATCCACCAGGGGAATTTGCAGGGTTTAAGACACTTCAAAAGGGAGCACCTGGGGGCGCCTGGGTGGCTCAGTGGGTTAAGCCTCTACCTTCGGCTCAGGTCATGATCCCAGGGGCCTGGGATCCAGTCCCGCATGGGGCTCTCTGCTCAGCAGGGAGCCTGCTTCTCCTCATCTCTCTCTCTCTCTCTGTCTGTCTCTCTGCCTATTTGTGATCTCTCTCTGTGTGTCAAAAAAAATAAATAAAATCTTAAAAAAAAAAAAAAAAAAAGGAGCACCTGGGTGGCTCAGTTGTTAAAACCTCTGCCTCTCGCTCAGGTCATGATCTCAGGGTCCTGAGATGGAGTCCTGCATCGGGCTCTCTGCTCAGTGGGGAGTCTGCTTCCCCCTCTCTGCCCGCCTCTCTGCCTACTTGTGATCTCTCTCTGTGTGTCAAATAAATAAATAAAATCTTAAAAAAAAAAAAAAGCCACTTCAAAAGGAAAGCATAGTCAACCATTTGTCTAGGTCTCCACATGGGCAGTGTCACTTGAAGTAGAGGGCCAGGTGACCTCCTAGAACCTCGCTCTGGTCAGCTTTTTTGCTGCTAACTGTAAAGAGCCTAATGTTGCCTAATCAGTCCGCATGGCTGGGAGATTCCAACTAGCTTAGAGTACCAAAAATAAGCCAAAATAAGTACCCAAAATAAGTCAAGCTTATAGTTTTGATTCCAAACACACTTCGCGCTTATCCCTTCCAGGCAGGGGATTCTTACATAATTTAAGTGTGTTAAGGCCGAGGACGAAAACTGGAGGCAAAGGAATGCAAGTTTGGGGTCAACAATAAGTATGCCTGCAATACTGAGCACGTTTAGCTTAAAAATAGATTTAAAGTAAAACATGATTTTCTAATCTAGAAGGAGTTCGGCCCGCCGGACGAAAACAGCTCTTCTGAGGTAGTAAGGCCGTGGGCAAAGGTTCTCTCGCACCCCCGGGTCTCACCTGGAGGCCAATGGGCCAAAGAGGGCGGGTAAGCGGTGAACTGAAAGAGGGGCGGGGAGAAAAGGATAAATAAACTAGCGCGGCACGACAGGCGGTGGCACGGCCCTCCACCTTTTGACGGAACTGACCAGGCGACCACGAGCAGAGGCTCAGACACAGGTCCCAGATCCACGATTCCTCCTCCCAGCTCTAGGGGAGACCCCAAAGGCAGAAGCCAAAAACCGGGATACTGAGCAGCATTCCCCTCAGCTAGGTTCTCTTGCCTCACTACCCCGGCCCCAAGCCTGATCTGATCCCAAGCCCCCACCCCACAATGCCGTGTTCCCTCCCTACACACCATCGGGGCTCCCCAGATTCCGTATTTTCTTTCTAGACCTCATGCTTCATTCCTTACGATCACAGACTGGGATTCGTTACCTGCAGAGCGGCTCGACAACCCTGCAGGTAGTCCTCCATGGTGAAGTCCCGGGTGTGCCACCGCCCCTGGCCGTGGAGAGGTTACCAGGCGAATGCGCCCCGCCCGGGGACTCAGGGGCTAGGGGCGAAAGTCAGGAGGCGGGACTCGAACCCGTCACACAGCTATTCTGCCCCAACCCCCCCGGAGGAAGTGCGTAATCCGGCACTCCTGGAGTGCGACGTCGCCCCGCCCGCATTGGCGGAGGCGGAGCTCTGCGCCCAAAGACTCACGGGACGCCCTTCCCAGACGCGCGAAGCGGGGCTTGGCGCAGGGCGTCCTGGGAAACGTAGTCCAGGAGTTCCGAAAAGGCCCCAAGAGTGGAGGGAAGGAGAATTTTTTGAGATTACTCATTTGACAGAGAAATATATGTCACAGTAACCTGTGTTTGTGGCATCTGAACTTTCACTCTCGAGTTAGGTTAAGTATAGCATCTTTCCATATAGTACATCGAGCATCTGGTTGGCATCTTAAATTACAAAAGGCAGAAACAGTTCTTAGTCTTCCTTTCTCGAATTCTCTCTTTTACCATTTGCCCCCAATTTTTTGCTGACCATGTTATAAAAACATTAGAATAATCTTTGACTCCTCTTCTTTACCTAATACTTACGGTCTCTGGCCAATTATTGCTGCTACTTCCTTTACAACTCAGTAGCCTGTTTGTCTATAGCCCCGGCAAATCTCTTTTCCTTTTCCCCGGACCATTGTAACCTGGGTTTTTTTGCTCAAACTGCCCTTTCAGCCTTCAGAGTTGCTTGAAGTTTCATCCTGCCGCAGCCCTGTAAGTCAAGTTAGGAGGGCCCTTCAGAATGTAGAGCGGGGTTCCAACCTCCCTTAACTGCCAGCTTCCAGCCCCATAGTAGTGCACAGTAGTGAAAAGAAGTGTGCTGTCATCATTAAATGCCCCCTCTCTTATTGATCCATCCCTTTATTTCTTACTGCCAGCTTTTCTGGCTCCCCTCTCTCCTGCCCCAAGAACTGGAAGGAGGTGACAGATGGGAAGCAGGCCTGTGCTGGTGGGAACAAGGACCAGAGCACAAGGGTTTGGGATCTCCTGCTTATTCAGCTAGTTCTCTCCCTGCTGCCTCTCTTCCCAGAGCCTGAGGAGTCTTCCAAACTTTCTGCACCACAAGGGGCAGTTCTGCCTGACCAGATCCATTTCTAGACCAGAAGAAGAAGAAGAAGGAGGAAGAGGAGGAGGAGGAGGAGGAGATACAATAAGGGCTTGGAAAGTAGCAGGATTTTTTTTTTTTTTAACTTTAAATGGGTGAATATGTAAATATCATGCTCTTTGGCCCTGTTTCTCTGGATCCAGAGCAAAAGCTTGCCATAGCCACCGAAAAAGCGCAAATCCACGCAGCCGCTGCTGTCCAGCCCTGCTCCTCCCCACGCTCCGCAAGGGCACTTGCTCTTCCCTATTTTCACCAGAGAGGCACAAGCGCACCGTCCCTTCCAGCGGCAGGCGGAGGGAAGAGAAAGGGTCTGTTGTTTTTCTCTCGTTGTTTCTCCCTCCCTCACGGCCAATCACCAAGCTGCTGACCAGGTCAGAAAGCCCTGATGGAAATTCTCCAGGGCTGGGCGGGCCCCTGCTCCTCCAGGGAGCTTGTCCTTGACTAATTTTTCTTTGTCCCGATGGGAAAAAGAGAGAGAGAGACATAAAAAAGAAAAACCACAAACTTCCTTTGAAAATCAGCTTGTAGTCGGGGCCTGGAGCGTATGCCCTAGACTCTGCAACTCAGGAATCCCGAAGACGCTCTGAGCAATCTGGGAGTACCTGGGCTGCCCTTCTGCCTGCCCGCACCCTCCTCTGGTGACCCCAGTCGTGGGCGTGAGTCCGGAAGTGGCCACCACCAAGCCTGGACAGCCGCTCATAAACCTGTGTAGACCTGGATAAGCTCTGGCCTTGACAGCTTGGAAGGCAGCTGGGACTGTGGAAATACTCCTCCTTGGGGCCACCTTCCTCATCGAATTGCCACTACTGGACCCTCTTGCTCTATCCAGGAACAGCACCCACTTCTTTAAGGTAAAAACTTTGTTTTAACCATTTCCTTTATGCCACCCCTCCCCCAACCTCGACCCTGTTCGTTTTCCTCTGCAGCTCTGGGGAGATGTCATGGAATGTATCACCACTTTTTTGGTGCCTACAAGTCTAGATTTTGAGAGGAGCTAAGGCAGGAGGGATATGTAAAAGCGACTAGCTTGTCCCTTCATTTCCTTCATTTAATGAAAACTTCCCTCTCTCGCTTGCAAGCAAATAGACAGGGCATGGTAGAGGTGATGGACTTATTTGGGGGCAAAATTTTAAACCAGGAGTTGCATGAAGATTTGGGTCATACTGAGAAGGAGATTGGGGTGGGAAAGTTCGTGGGGGTGTGCATGTGTTATTGAAGTACCTGCCCATTTTCTATGCTTCTTCCAACTTTTGGCTATTTACTGCCCATGCGAGGGAGGGGCGAGGGTTATTTTAACTGCCTCGCCCACCGCCAGAGGATAATTCGGGCAGGAGAGAATGCGTGGGACTTAAGAAAAAAAGAGGAAGATAATGAAATCCTGATTTGTTTGAGTGCCCTCCCCCTCATCCTTTCTTGCTCTGACACACTCGTGCCCACCCCACCAGGAGTGCACCTTGTAGAGTGGAAATCCTCCATTCCATTTCTTAAGACTTAGCCCACTGGGCTTTGCCCAGGTTCTCTGACACCCAACTCCCTCTGGTTTCTAGCCCTTGGTTTCTTTTGACTCACCCCCTCACCAGCTAACTGCCTAACCCCCACTTAATTATTGATCATTTCTAGCATTGGACAGAAAAGATAAGAAATGAATGCTGCTTTTCTCCAAGCTCTTTTAACTTTCTCAGGCTCTGCTTGAAGGCTCAGCCTAACTGTCATTTGGGAGCGGCGGGGAAAAGGAGATGAGAGAGTGAAAAAAAAAGTGTAAGGTGTGCAGGCAATTTTGGCTAGTCTGATTCTAAGTGAACAACATGTAAATGAGACACAGCTAGCATAAGTTATATTTGAAGCAAAAAGAGGATCAATTTGGGTGACCAGCCTTCTTTTGGTAACTTTTCTTTCTTTTTCCTTAAAGATTTTATTTATTTATTGACCGTGAGAGAAAGAGAGAGAGTGCGTTCGCACAATCAGGAGGAGGGGCAGAGGGAGAGGAAGAAGCAGACTCCACTGAACGGGGAGCCCAATCCCAGGACCCTGAGATCATGACCAGAGCCGAAGGCAAAAGCCCAAATAATTGAGTTCCCCAGACACCCCAAATTTCTATCTTTCAACTTCACCTCCCAGGCCTTAACCTAGTCCTGAATTCCTGCCACTTTATAAGAAGGAAGCATAGTATCAGGTTAGTAGGATGCTGGGGAAAAGACAAGATTTCTAACGTCTAATTTCTCCCCTTTTCTCACCCCGAGTAAGGCAGGGAGGGGAGCTAGGAGGTTGAAGGAGGATATTTCCCAGGGGACAGAGTTTATGGCTTTTTACTGTTTGTTATCTACAGCCTTAATTAAATGTCTGTGCTGGACTCGATGCTTAGTGCTGATAGAGAGCAGGTTAAACAGGTCCAGGGTTACATCTAAGATGACCTAGGTGGGACTAGACAGAAAGAACATACGAAGAGGTAGGGAGATGACCGTAGAGGGAGTATTTATTTATTTATTTTTTTAGGTTTTTATTTTGATTCCTGTTAGTTAACATACAGTACTATGTTAGTTTCAGCTGTGTTGTATAGCAGTTCAGCACTTCCATACATCACCCAGTGCTCATCATGAGGGAGTATTTCTATACCTTTTTTTCTTTCTTTTTTTTTTTTTAAAGGTTTTCTTATTTATTTTAGAAAGAGAGAACGCGAGTGGAGGGAAGGGGCAGAGGGAGAGGGAGAGAGAGAATCCCCAAGGAGACTCCCCCTGAGCATGGAGCCCAACAGACACACACAGGCTCGATCTCACAACACTGAGACGGTGACCTGAGCCGAAGTCAAGTCCACCATCACGAGTGGGCAGCCCAGGGACACCTGGGTGGCTCAGTTGGGTTAAGCTGATGCCTTTGGCTCAGGTCATGATCGTAGTATCCTGGAATCAAGTCCCACATCAGGCTCATTGCCCCGTGAGGACCCTGCTTCTCTCTCTGCCTCTGCCTGCCGC
This sequence comes from Mustela nigripes, assembly GCF_022355385.1. Classification (NCBI taxonomy): domain Eukaryota; kingdom Metazoa; phylum Chordata; class Mammalia; order Carnivora; family Mustelidae; genus Mustela; species Mustela nigripes. Next base: position 106,097,429 of record NC_081570.1, on the reverse strand, counting down.
TCTGCCTGCTTGTGCTCTCTCTTTCTCTCTCTCTGACAAATAAATAAATAAGATCTTAAAAAAAAAAAACAAAACAAAACTGGGCAGCCCAACCAACTGAGCCACCCAGGGACCCCTGTGAGTAAGTATTTCTTATGTAAATCAGTAATCAGCACTATCACATTCCATATAAAGAGTGGGCAAGAGAGTATCTCTGGGTTTAGTTGATTTGGGGAGCAGAGAGGAACTGAAGAGAAGTTGCTGCCTCAACTCCAGATGTGGAAAGTTTACTGACAGAATTTGTTGGAGGACTGGATTTTGTGCCGTAGTTATTTACCAGAGCCAGTCTCTGACCCAGGTCCCCATGGCCTACATTTCCCCTCTCGGGCCCAGAGGAAATCCCTCCCAAATCCTTTTTGCTGTGGTTTGGGATTGTGTAAAGTTCAGTAGAGACCTGTGAGGAGAAAGACTTCTTTCTCACTGGTGTTTTATGTTTCGGGGCATGATACTATCTGTCTTGTCTGTATCTCCGCTCTTCACCCTGAGCACTCAGTGACTGCTAATCTTTTCATCCTTGGGGTAGAGTGGAGAAAAGTGAACCCTAAGGATACCAGTTTGAGCTCTGGATGGCCCCTGAACAGCTTGGGGGGTGTGGTTTGGTGTAGGGTAGTTGGAGTGACTACCATCGTGGCTAAGATGGTAGATGACGCCTGTTAAAGGGTGAGCTAAAGACCACTGAGTTAATAACGATTTGTACAGCTAACCCTTGAACAACACAGGGGTTAGGGACGCTGACCATTCACACAGTTGAAAATCCATGTATAACTTTTGACTCCCCCGAAACTGAACTAATCACCTATTGTTGACTGGAAGCCGTACCCAAAACACAGTCAATTGATACACATTTTGTGTGTTAGACGTATCATATATATTCTTCCAATAAAGTAAGCTAGAGAAAAGAAAATGTTATTAAGAAAATCAGGGGCGCCTTTGTGACTCAGTGGGTTAAAGCCTCTGCCTTCAGCTCAGGTCAGGCTCTCTGCTTAGCAGGAAGCCTGCTTCCTCCTCTCTCTCTGCCTGCCTCTCTGCCTACTTGTGATCTCTGTCAAATAAATAAATAAAATCTTAAAAAAAAAAAGAAAATCACAAGGAATACACCTGAAACTAATGTAAATTGTATGTCAACTATACTTCAAAGAAAAAAGAAGAACATCGTAAGGAAAATACATTTACATTTACAAAAGAAAACATTTCATATATTTACTGAAAAAAAAAAATCCATGTAGAGTGAACCTGCGTGGTTCAAACCCCTGTTGTTTAAGGATCAACTGTACTGTTTTAACATTTCTTTCTCTTTTTTCTTTCTGTCTTTCTACTTTATTTCCCTCTTTCTCTCCATCTTTTTTCCATTCCTTGTCCTTATCATTTCAGGGAAGCTGACTCCATCCAATGACTTCAGTCCCACCAGAATCCTCCCTCCCAACCTGAAAGCCCTGTACCCTCGTCGGTCCCATGTGGTCACAGCCTATGAGAGGTGAGGGGAGGTCAGGCTGGGGCCCTTCTGTTCACCCAGCTAAGAAAGACATGCATTCCCTATAACCAGGAGTGACTGTGTAGATGCTATCTAGCCTTCCATACTATAGTCCTTTAATAAGACTTTTCTGGGTTCATTTGCTTTCCAGCCCAATGACTTCCTTCTTAGTGGATCAGTCTCTTTTTCCCATACCAAGCCTACATTAGGCACCTCCCCGAGGGCAGGAAAGTCCTTTGGTGCCCCTCAATTGACCTCTTCTGACCATGGAACACCATCAAGCTGAGCTTCCAGACTCTGGTGAGGCCAAGATTCCAGAAGCAGTCAGCTCTGAGAACCAGGAGGTCCTCTCACAACCAGAGGAGCGGCCCCAAGACAAGGATGCTGGAGATGCTGATGGGACAGCTGAAGAACAGGAGCCTGTAGGCCAAGCTTCACTGCTGGCCCAGGGCCAGGGTAACCTTGAGTTCCCTCCACCTGATATGAGTTCAAGCCAACTGGAGCCGGCCCCTGGGATACAGCCCGAGGTAGAAACAGTGGGGGCCTGCTCCAGGCCCCAGGAGCTCCCCCTACCCCTCAGGGCCCGACAGCCTGAGCTGGATTTCTACTGTGTAAAGTGGATCCCCTGGAAGGGGGAACGGACACCTATCATCATGCAGAGCACTAACGGCCCTTGCCCTCTCCTTGCCATCATGAACATCCTCTTTCTTCAGTGGAAGGTAAGAGAGAATTTGGATGGGGGGCTCAGAAATTGCTGAGGAAAGTCCTCTTCTGTGACCCACCTCCTTGATCATTCTGCTGTTCTCAGACCAGGAAAAACTTTCCAGATTATTCTCTGTATTTCTTTAGCTTGAACAAGTGAGATAAGAATTCATAAAAACGGGGTGCCTGGGTGGCTCAGTGGGTTAAAGCCTCTGCCTTTGGCTCAGGTCATGATCCCAGGGTCCTGGGATCGAGCCCCGCATCGGGCTGTCCGCTCCGCGGATAGCCTGCTTCCTCCTCTCTCTCTTTCTACCTGCCTCTCTGCCTACTTGTGATCCCTGTCTGTTAAATAAATAAATAAAATCTTTAAAAAAAAAAAAAGAATTCATAAAAACAAGATAAAACAAAACAATTCTCCGTCCTACTCTCGAATCTTCTACTGTCTCGCAAATGGGAATGTCTCGCAATCCTTCACATTCATTCCCTCACTGCAGTTGCAAGCCTTCTTTTCTACCACGCCCTCCCCTTCCCCCTGTCCTTCTGTGTGTTTCTCCTCCAGTGATCTGTGAAAGAAAACACACACATGCCTAACCCTTTGGTCACCACTTCTGCCTCTAGGTGAAGCTGCCCCCTCAGAAGGAAGTGATCACGTCAGATGAGCTCATGGCCCATCTTGGTGAGTGATTGGGTCTTGGAGAGGAATTACACAGAAGGTTCAAGAGCTTACCCTTTCCACTCAGCCAGAAATCCAGAACATTGAGGGACTTCCCATTTGGGGTTCTTATGTGGCAAGGAGGGTGAAGGTCTACAGGGCTTCTGTGCAAGGCTGGGGAATGAAAAGCAAAAATCAAGGCATCAGGAGTCAGGGATTATAACCCTACTTCTGCCCTGAGATTTCGATGTGACCTTGGGTGGGCCTTTCACCTTCGTCAGTCTATTTCTTCCTCTGAGAAGTGAATGGTCTGGATTAGATTCTAAGGCTCTTTCCAGCTCTGAAAGTCTGTGGTCCATGACCATTCTCCAGAAAAGGAAGCAGCTTTTGGGCCAATTGGGGAAAGCTGATGAGGGGATCCTATCTTGTAGGAGACTGCCTCCTGTCCATCAAGCCCCAGGAGAAGTCAGAGGGACTTCAGCTTAATTTTCAGCAGGTGAGGCAAAGGTCTCTGGGCACAGGAATTTGCAGGTTTGTAAGGGGACACGTAGGCTACAAAGAGAAGCCTTTCTTTTGCTTCTCAAGAAGGCCCCTTAACTATGATTTCTTTCTGCAGGAGGAGGAGGATGTATCTCTGTCCTAGAAAATATGTTCCCTTATATAAGATAAAGAAGAGTTGAGGCAAGGGAGGAATGGCATGGCCTGTAAGAGAACCAGGGAAAAGAGGCAAAAAAGATTAATTTTTTTAATTTGTGGAGCTAGGAGTCAGGACAGGGGAGGCTAGAGTAGCCATCATTTTATTCCCCCCACCCAGCTTTATTGGGATATAACTGGCATATAAGACTGTGGAAGCTGAAGGTGCATATAACGTTTTGATGTGATACAGGCATCATTTTCTTTTCTAACCCCAGAACGTGGACGATGCAATGACAGTGTTGCCTAAACTGGCCACGGGTCTGGATGTCAACGTACGATTCACAGGGGTCTCTGACTTTGAGTACACTCCTGAGTGCAGCATCTTTGACCTCCTGGGCATACCTCTGTACCATGGCTGGCTTGTTGACCCACAGGTGAGGGTGAGATGGCTCAAATGAGACTCACATCCAGCTCAAAGCGAGATAGACAAGCAAAATTTTACGGGGTAGGTGTTAGGGAGTTAGGGGTTAGATTGGCTTGGGAATGGAATAGGCTTCAGAGGCTGAACCCAGTGCAGAATTCCTTGAATTTTAACCTTTTTGTGTGTGTGTGGGGGGGGTGAACATTCAAATGCAGGCAAACCGTATGCAAGTAGGTCAGTTCTTCAGAAATGGAAAGTTTCAGGAACCTTTGGTTGTAGGGTTGCAATCCTGTGGGCGGGCTTCATTTCCTTCCTAAAAAGATCTTCATTGTTTTGGTACCACCCCATGCCACCACTGGTGCAGAGTCCTGAGGCTGTGAGCGCAGTTGGGAAACTGAGTTACAACCAGCTGGTGGAGAAGATCATTACCTGCAAGCACTCTAGAGACACCAACCTTGTGACAGAAGGTGACGGCCCTGCTCTCTCTTCTGTGGGTCTTAGGTGGAGGGAATTATGGCTGCCTACGTTTATTGTTTATCATCTGTCTCCCCCCACCGCCTCACCCTAGAGTGGAAACCCCATGAGAGAGAGTTTGGGAGGGGGACCTGGGTGGTCAGTGGTTAGATGTCTCCTTTTAGCTCAGGTCAGGATCCCAGGATTATGGGATTGAGCCCTGCCTGGGGCTCCCTGCACAGCAGGAAGCCTGCTTCCCCCACCCCCCCGCTTGTGTGTTTTCTCTCTCTCTGCCAAATAAATAAATAAAATCTAAAAAAAAAAGAGAGAGAGAGAGTTGGGGAAATGTCTGTTGCGTTCAAGACGTAACGCAAGGTGGTCACTCAGTAACTATTTGTTGAATGAATGAATACAGCCAGGCTTCAAGGGATTTCAGAAAGTGGGACTATCCGCAGAGCTCTGACAGGGACTCTCTGGGTGATCCTTCTTTCTACTGGGGACTTTGAATTGAAGCCAAGCCCCTCGTCCCCCAACCTTATGCCCTTCTGACAGGCCTGATTGCGGAGCAGTTCCTGGAGACCACTGCAGCACAGCTGACCTACCACGGACTGTGTGAGCTAACAGCAGCTGCCAAGGAGGGTGAACTTGGTGTCTTTTTCCGAAACAACCACTTCAGCATCATGACTAAGCACAAGGTGATGAGGCTTTGGAGATGGGGGTGGGGGTAGAGTGCTGTCACTGCCTCTTGGTTTCTTCTTCCGGGTCAGTGTGTCAGACAGGATAGGGTAGATTAAATTCAGGTGACAAATCACCCCCAAAATCCCTGTGCATTACCACAGCCAAAGTTATTCTTCATGCTGGATGGCCATTGTGGATTGGCTGCCATTCTGTCCCACATTGTCTTCGCTCTGGGACCTAGGCTGACAAAACAGCCTTAATCTGGAATAGGGGAGGGAAGAGAGGGGGAGGGACACCGTGCACCCACTTTTAACCCTTCTGTCTAGAGACGACACGTTTCGTTTCTGCTACCTTCTCACTGGCCACAGCAAGCCCTAAGAAATCAGCCTGCCCTTGACAGGACAGCAAAGTAAAGTCCTCTCCCCGGAAGGGAATGGAAGTACATGGAAGATGGAGAGGTCTTTGGCTCGCAAAGGATTTCTCCTCAGAGCCATCAGGCCAGCCCTGAGAACCACTGGAAGTAGGGTAGACAGCAGCATCTTGTGTGGGACCCCAGCACCGAGGTCTCACACTTGGACCACAGGGACTGCCACACTCCACGCCCCCCCCCAACAAGTCGATGGCACATGCATAGACATCTGGGCCTTCTCCCCGCAGCCACACGTGTGCTCACAGCGACATGCTCTAACTAACACACCAGATGAGTCAAATGGTCTTTGCATCTCAGCTGATTCCTGGTAGTAAAGTGCCTCTGGGTTGGCTCTCCCACCAACGAGTTCGTCCTTTTCTCTGCAGAGTCACTTGTACCTACTGGTCACTGACCAGGGCTTTCTGCAGGAGGAGCAGGTGGTGTGGGAGAGCCTGCACACCGTCGACGGAGACAGCTGCTTCTGCGACTCTGACTTCCACCTGAATCACTACCTCGGCAGGGGGCCTGGAGCAGGGGGTGGTGGGGGCTCCCCTGAAAAGCAGCGCCAGGTAGACCAGGTATGTGGGCTCTTTGGGAAGGGGCGCGGAGAGCTAGTCTGCTCACGAGGCGAGTAAGATGCGATTCCTCCTGTAGATGTCACAACCCACGATACCCATGCCCACTTACAGTCACTTCCAGACCACCTCCGTCCCCACAGATGATGTACTTGGCTGTGGGTCTTGCCTTGGAGGGGGAGCTGGTGAATGTGAAGGAGAAGCAAGACGGGTTTGGAAACCTAAAACCAGGTTGAATGTCCCCCAAGCCACGGCCACCTCACTGCTCCTGTTCTCTCCGCCTCTTTCTAGGACTACCTGATCGCCTTGTCCCTGCAGCAGCAGCCGCAGGGCACGCTGAGTCTTAGCGACTTGGAGCTGGCCCAGCAGCTTCAGCAAGAGGAGTACCAGCAGCAAGCAGCCGTGCTGCCCACGCCGGTGCGGGCCTCACCACAGGTGAGCAGCTGCCCCCAAAGGCCCTGAACCCCACTCTGCTCCTTCCCGCAGTGCCAACACTTGTCCTTGCAAATCCTGCACTTGTCTCTTTAAGGGGTTCCTCCCCCCAGGGTCCCATCTTCTCTCTCCCCACCAACCCTCCTGATCCGGCCCCCAGGACCTACTAGAACCTCTGTCCTTGTACTCTTCTGGGCTGACAAGTGACCCACTGTTAAATCTCATACAGGGGAGAGGAGCCACATCTGGTCGCCCAGTCGGGGAGCGTCGACAGAGGCCCAAACAAGAGTCAGACTGTGTCCTCCTATAGCTTTGCCCAGTGCTGGGGCTGCCCTGCCTCTTTCTCAGAGGCCATGGTTGTGCTGCTTGCTTCCCCCAGCTCCACCCCTGAGATATGCAGGGTAACTTATTTATGGACTGTGGGGGATCCAAGCAGGTGGTCAATGCCAAGGTCAGATTTGGTGACATCTTGCCCTCCTATGCTGCTGCCTTCTCTGCCTCCGTCATCCAGGACAACACTGGGGTTGGTGGGGTGAGGATTTCTGGTTGCCAGCTCACCTTTCCTAGAACAGTCACACCCACAGATGGACTCAGGCTCCAGGGCGAGGTCCTTGTCTAGAATGCACCTCCCCTGGCCAGGCCCTCCTGCCGATCCTGCTGGCCCGACTCCAGTTGTTTCAGGGTTTGGTTTGGGTTTCTATCTCCATTATTTGTAATGCTTTCCTAGGGGTTTGGAAATAAAACTTCGTTCCTGAGATCTGTTGTTTGCCTTGCCCTGTGGCTCTTGGGGTTAAGTATTTGACCCAATTAAGGAATACAAAAAAGTGGGGGAGGTTACAGAGGCCCCCCGGGGGGCTTTGCATGTCATTCCTAATAGGGCCAGCAGGGGGAACCAAAGCCTGCCTCTTGTCTTTTATGTCTCTTTTTACTAGTTTTTGGTAGGTCTTGGAAATGGTAATCTGGTTTGGGAGGGGAGTTTCCAAATCCCTGCTTTGGACAGATGCAGTTTAGGGGTTGTGCTCCCTGCTAATCTAAGACTTCCCAGGCAGGGGAGGGCAAATTGATCAGATGGTCCTTTGCTACCTCTATTTCTGACCTTATTCTGGCTCCTGTTTCTCAGTTACTTTGCCAGAAATTTCCTGGGGAAGAGAGAATAATTGAGGGGTGGGGGGAACCTTGAGGGGAGCACTTATTGCAGCCCTAGAACCTCAAACAGGATCCCTGCCGAATATCCAAGTGCATATCAAAGCACCTCCAGCTTCAAGGTCTCCTCCCAGCCCATGTCCTGCTCCACCCAAACTTCAATCAGGGAACACAAACAACAGTGAAGTTTGCCAAAAGAATTCAAGAAATCAGGAGATGTTCTGGTCTGGGTATGGGAAGGATGAATAGAGAAGAAACCATCAAAGAGCTGTCTATACCCAAGACAGAGATGGGGTACCCTGGTGCAGGCATCACTTTGAGATGAGGAAACTAAGGGATTCAAAGGAAACTTCAGATTCTAGCCTCAACAAGAAGCTGGAGCATGTGGTGCCCAGTGAGGGGTTATCCTATTTGGAGGTCCAGCTGATTTCCTGCAGGGCTCTCAGATCCTTGGATGTCATGGCGTGGTAGGGAGGGCAGGAGCCCAGGGAGGCCTCAGAGGTCTTCGGCCCTGCACAGGGCTAGTAGGGCTGACCGGCAGTCCCCTTTCACTGCTTCCTGCAGAAAAAAGAGTCAAGTGTTAGATCCCACTACCACCATGGCCCAGGCATTCTGTTTCCTCCGTTGTGCTGGTCCACACAACTATCTGATGTCAAGAGTTGTGTATGAAATTAACCAAAGACTCATGAGTTCTCCAAGGCATGAATATGCTAGGTGGTGTGCACGGAGGGCAGAGTGGAGTTGATGGGTGAAGCTCTGGGGCTATAGGTTAAGAACTAGCCAAGTCTCACCTGGAGAGAAGAGTAGAGGGACTTGCCAAATTTCTTTTTGAACTCAGCTCGGATGCTTAGAAGGTCAGTCTCACTTCGGGAGATAAGGATACGCATCAGGACTTGGTAATTGGGCTTGAGGTTCTGGTAGAGGGAGAAACAGAAGGGGGAAAGGGTGATAGGTAGTTAGATTCTCACAGAGTGGAGACAGGGCAGCATGGTAAATTACTCTAGAAAGGGGAAGTGAGGGGTGAGTCCTGGCAAAAGAGAAGTGTAAGAGGAAAATTTATCCTTGTCCACCCTAATGGAAAGTGATTCCGTGGGAAAGACCAGTCTCTGTGGGAGCAGCTGGGGTAGCTCTCCCTCTGGCCTCGTGTCTTTCCTGGCCATGCAAGTAGCTTAGAGCCTCATTCCTCCAGATCTTGGGCGGCTCCAAAGTCAGCTACTCACAAAAAGGATAGGAGAAACTTGCTACCTATAAAGACTTCCAGCATGAAAGCCAGGAAGTTATTAACATCCAAGTCCAGGGACGATATACCCAGCCTATCCCCACACTGAGCTGATGGAGCTCTGAGAGGGTGCAGGGTCATGTGACTTATGGTTCTGAGCCTGACCTACCAGGGCCACCCCATGGCCCCATCTGTATACACCAGTTTCTCCTGGTTTGACCCCTGGGGTCCAACATCACTGTCTTCCTCCTAAACCTGTACCAAGCCTCCCGCCTTTTGGTTAAAGAAGGTAATGCAGGGTTTGGCTTAGAAATAATAGAGGTATAATATGTGAATATAATTATAAATCATGAATTATAATTGATTAGATCAAATCATGAATGCTAATGGATCATAATAAATGTGTTATCATGAGAGATTTCTAAATAAAAACGTTGGTTGCAAAAATTCTATTTATGTCATGGGCTGGGTGCTGGCGCTGTCACAATTTCCTAATAGCTTCTTTCCCAGTGTTTCCTGTTACTTGACTCACGAGACCCTTCCCAGAACTGCCTGATACCCACACTTCTGGCATCCACACAGATCATAAATTCCCATTAAAAAAAAAAATGAGGAAGTAACAACAGGATGCTGTATTTCATTTGGAATCATTACCTCATTGTCTGCGCTGATGTCTGCTTTATCTTAAATTTCATGTATTATCAATTTTTAATTGTGATAAAGATTATTGATGGCTCCCCAATATTCCATTCTTTCCCTTCTTCCAACTTTTATTACTTCAAAGTCGTAGAATTGGGGCAATGTCCTCACTAACTGACTTTTTTTTTTTTTTAAGATTTTATTTATTTATTTGACAGAGATTACAAGTAGGCAGAGAGGCAGGCAGAGAGAAAGGAGGAAGTAGGCTCCCTGCTGAGCAGAGAGCCCGATGCGGGGCTCGATCCCAGGACCCTGGGATCATGACCTGAGCTGAAGGCAGAGGCTTTAACCCACTGAGCCACCCAGGCACCCCACTAACTGAATATTCTTACTGATGCATAAGTACCCTTTCTAGCAAGCCTACATTAAACATAATTCTTGCCTTGTTCCTTGAGAATGTCCTTGGCATCTTATACTTCCCTGGGAACTTTTAATAAGCATTCATTCTCTGGTTCAGACTGGTCCAAATTTTCCTAGATAGGCTTTCACTGAAGGTCATTTTTCTGAATAAATATTTGTCACAACGTATGTTTTCACATATTTCTCATGAGAGGATAAAACTGAAGCATATTATTGAGTTTTTCCTTTTTAAAAGAAGTTTTCAGAAAAATAGGCCTATATTATTTTTTGACTCCTATGTCTAGGATAAACCTGGCATTTATAGCCAAGAGCGTGGGTCCTACAATCCAATTATATTATAATCACTTACTGCTGGGATAAATTTATTGATGACAGGAATCTAGACAGATAACCACAACTCTTCAAACCAGTCTTAGTGTTGGCCTGGTGTAACAGTACAGACATTATTGGGGAAGTAAAATATTTTTCTACTGTCAAAATGGAAATCTCCATTGATGATAAAATATGTACATATATGTACTATCTTTTGAATAATTGCCAATAAGGCATGGTGATTTCTCACTCAGTACACAAGAAGCTATGCCACCTAGCAAAAAGATAACGACTTTTATCTTTACAATTTGGCTGAGTTTTTTTATTTATAGATGTTGGGGGACAGATGTTAGGAGGCCTCGCCCAATGAATAGAATGACTAGATTCTGTGTATGGAATTACTTAAAACCAATGTCACCAATTTAAGTGTGGATAATATGGGACAAAGTCCAACTATTGTGGAGGAAGGCGGTCCCTGGTGCTAGGACTCTAATGGTATAGTTTATAGTATAGACCAACACCTATGGTACAGACCAGGAGTTGACACATGGCAGTTCAATGTCCTATAGGACCATTATGTGTGTGTGGTTTTTAATTATTTTTAAATTCCAGCATAAATAACATATCATGTTATAATAGCCATTATATGTTTTATGGGAGGCCTATATTATTTATTAGCTGTATATGACCTTGGGCAAATAACTTAACCTCTGTACCTCAGTTTTTTCATCTATTAATTGGAATGTGTATATTGTTATACACAGCATAGGCCCTGGGACACAATGAGCATCCAAGAAATGCTGGCTCTTGTCATAATTCTTGCTAGCATTGTCACCATTATTACTCTGGTGATAATTGGTGAAATTGGACATGGTGCTGTCCTCCAGAGCAAATTCATACCTATAGCTGGCCACCTAGCCATCAATTAGGCCCAAATTTTGGCATCAGTGCCCTTTTGAGTCAAACTCACTTAGTTTTAACCACAGTCCACACCTGCCTCTCTTCTTCACAAGACCGTTAGCAAGCCTAGGAAAAGAGAGCTGCACTATGTTTATAAGCTAAATAGAAGGTTGTCACATGATCAACAGCATGAAACGTCCTCTTTCTTGCCTAGAAGAGGTCTCCCCCCAGTTTTTGTTCCAAGGGGAGGGAAAAGAAACCTCCCTCTCACCTGGACGGCTTGATGAAGTTTATCGGCAAAGTACAGCGGTGTGTTCCTGATCACCGAGACTGGAAGCAGAGAGGGAGAGATGGAGAGAGCTGGCTTAAAAAGAGCCAGGCGAGAGCCCTACCCCGCATGTGCTCAGCAGGCCCTACCTAGGCTGAGCAGGGCCGCCTGAGCATCTCCGTGGAAGAGGTGGTGGATGGTCTTCTCTAGCTCGTGCCCAGTACACCGCTGGTACTGATCGAACACTTGTGGTAGGTGTGGGAGGTAGTTAGAAAGATAAATGGGTGCGGAGATTGATAATCACAGAGAAGGATAAGCCCTTGGCCCAAACTCATCATTACAGTAAGCTGGGAAGACAAGAAGTCTTGTGTGTACCTCGGACGAGGTGTTCAGGATTTCGCTGGGTGAAGATTAGGACCCATGTGCCCTCTGTGCTGGGCCCTTCAGCCTGCCTTAATGCCTGGGAAGGAGGAGTAATCCGGGATCATTGGTTGGGGGTAAGGGAGCCACAGTTGTGATGTTCCCAGAATCCATCATCATGGTGGTGGAAACGGGATTCAGAGTGGAAAAGCTTAATGGGACCTGTGAAGCTATTGCTTCTATTTATGATTAAAACAGACAAACAAAAAAGGAATAGGGCTAAGATAGGGACTCTGCCCTCACAGCCCAATTCCCCAATGTGGGGAAATCCTGGCACTCAATGAATTAAATAATCTCCAAGGAAAGGTCTGAGGAGGGTTCCCCCACCCAGATGCCCCTGAGAGGATACTGTGTCAGTTGAGGAGCTCACTTCCTGTGAGTTCAGGAATCAGAGGCTAAGTAAGTGAACGGGCTTCAGATGGTCACTAATTGACACTTCATGTCCTCACCTGTCCCTGAGGACTCCTTCCCCAAGGCAAAGAGAGGTTTGCAGGACAAGCGGGTACACCTGTCCCTGGCTCTAGGAGCCACTGGAGGAGGGTGTCTTACGTGCACGGCCAGGCAAGCTCCTTGCCCCTGCTCACCTGGACATCCTGTTCCACCAGGTTATAATCGATGATTCCAGAGTAGCTCTCGCGACCCCCCTAGAAGAAACTCTCTCAGGAGGACTTTCTGAGGGGGAGCTTTTTACCTCCAGGACAACCAACCACACTCCTCCCCTCAAAACCTTCTCTTGCTAATTACACCCGAGCAATGCTGCCCGCTCCCCCACAGGCCAGTCCTCTTCACCTTGGCCAGGGCTAGGAGCAGTTCCTGCAAGATGCCGCTGGTCTCAGATTTGATGTCCTCCTCAGCCTCAACCTGGAAATCTGGGGTAGGGTTAGGAGCTCTCTGAAGTCTGATTTTTCCCAGTGTAGCTATTCCCTGTCATATGCCCAGCCCACTGCCTACACTGTCATCTCTGGCTGGGGGGAGCTTGATGGCTGCCAGTTCCCAGGATGGAAGGCAGAAGCACCATCATGGCCACCCTGAAAACAGCCCGAAGCCACGAGTAATGCAAGCGCTGTAGGGTCATGCATCAAGCGGGGACAACCTGCTTGGGGAAGGAGGCAGTCAGCGGGGACGGGGACACCTCCATTGTGAGGCCAGATGGCTAGGGTCTGACCCCCTCACTGAGGCAAGGAGAAGTGACGTGGAAGGATGTGAAGAAGTGAAAGAAAAAGAAGAAGGAAAAGAAAACCAGAAGCAAGAAGTGAGAGGTAGGAGATAGATTAAGACAGGCTGAGAATGGGCACAAAGGAAAACTGGGGAAAGACAAAAAAGAGCGGGGGTGTTCAGATGCGGAGGAGAGAAGGCCAGTAAGCAATGAGTGGCTGAGGCATGTGGCAGTCAAGCAGGGGCCTGAGGGGGAGTACCGATAACTTAGAGAGCAGGTCCCCCACCCTCCCCCCGGGATGCAGCAAGGTTCCATTCAGCCTGGGATGTGGTGTGACGGCAAAATCAGGAAGGGGCTGGGAAGATGACATGGGTACCCTCAGGACTGTCACAGTGCCCAACTTTGTCATTACCTTGGAATCTGCCCTGGAGCCCCCGACTAAGATGGCTAATCATTGCTTCTCTTTCTTTAATGATCACATCTGGCTCTTGCCCCTGGGAGACTGAATACTGGCAAGGGTGAGTTGGGGGAGACACCCCAAGGGAATAGCGCTGGGGCAAACAGGTCCCCAGAAGGCTTGCCTGTAGGGAGGGTGGGAGAGCAGGGGCTGTCCTGCCATCCCTTTCCCCCCTCCTCATATGCTCTTACTATGTTTGTAGACCATCAGGCACTCCTGCAGCTGGGCTGGGCTTCGGGTGGCAAAAATTTCCACAGCCACATCCTCAGGAGAACCAGAGCTCTACAAGAAATTGGGAGACCACTTTGACACTGGGCCATGCCATGAGGATGGTAGAGAGCAGAGGCTGACCACCTGTCAGTGTGGGCTGTGTAAAGGGGACCCCTGCCAAGTCGACCTTCTGGAGCAGGCAAAGGCAAGTTGGTCAACCCTCTCCTCCCCTCATTGGTGTCCTCAATTCCTTGATGGCTAGTGAGCTTCTACTCCTGGTACCTTCAAGGCTGTCCTCAATTCCTGGGCATCGAACTGAGCAGCAGGCTGCAGCAAAGCCATCAGGATCCTCTCGAGGCTGCCAGAGAGTGCCGCCTGCAGGGACTTCCGTAGGTCCTACAATAAATGGTCCCCGTAGCAGAGGAGTGGAAACCATGGGGAGGGCCCCGGATGTGTGGGGATCTCTGGGGAGATCTGGTGGGCTGCTGTTGGCTGTACTCCATGTCTTCTAAGGGGCTGCTCACCCCAGTCTGCTGCTCCTGGGAAGCCAGTGGCCTCACCTGTTGGGTGCGCTCCTGGAAGACTCGAGAGATGAGCTGCCTTTGCTCTCTGCTCCTGTTGGTCAGTACGCCCACGATGGCACTGTGGTCCACACCTGAACAGAGATGAGGGCTGGGCTATCAGCTGGGCAGAAGCCAACAGAGTCTATACAGGGCAGGGACCTCCTTCTTCCCAGACTTGAAGCCTCCTGAGGAGGAGAGAAGGCGATCCAGGAAAGGGCTGTGAACAGCAGGGGTTGCGACACCTCCACTTCCATTTGGCCTCAAAAGAAGATGCAGGGCTGCCTGGGGGTCTCAGCTAGAACTCTTGATTTCAGCTCAGGTCACAGTCTTAGGCTCTGTGCTCAGCAGAAGTCTGCTTAAGATTCTCCCCCTCTGCCCCTCACTTCACCGCTCCTGAGCATTCTCTCTCTCTCAAAAAAAAAAAAAAAAAAAAAAAAGAATTAAAAAAGAAGACCCAAATAAGATGCCAAAATGGCATGTGAACCTGATCCAAAATTAGGTGAAGCTGACCTGGTGTGGTGGGGGAGAAATGTCTTGTTGATCATAGACTTAGATTAGAACCCCAGCCCTGCCATTATGAGCTGTGTGACCTTGGGCCAGCCTCTTTGTCTCACCAAGCCTGTCTCCTCACCTGTAAAATGGAAATAAGACTTACCTCACAAGGGTGTCCTGAGAATGGGAATGACATACCTACCATGGTACTTGACATACAAGAATTAAGGCATTCCACAAACATTTACTGAACAACATCACTTCCTCCTTCCTTCTTGGTCTGCAGACTGGTTTCTAAAAGGTGGATCCCCAGGGGCAGAGGGAAAAGGGCTCACCTTGGCCTGCAATGGCCCTCAGCAGCCTTTGCACGTCCTTGTCCACGCTGAAGCTCAAGAAGGTCCTGAGGGTGCCCAGGGTTCCCCAAGCTGCAGTCTGTAAGAACATGAGAGGTGGGGGGTTGGGGGGAGAGTCACATGTCTGCACACGCCTGCCCCAGTGCCTCAGCAGGGCCCTTGGCCTGGTCTCAGGGCCCGCTCTCCCTTTTCCCATCCCCTATTCTCTCACAGCCCTGGAGTTGATATAGTAACAGTGATTCTGATGATCACAGTCCCTACCTTGTTGGCCAGGCCCAGGTGGCTGAGGATCTCCTGGGTCAGGGATGGTCTTGTCTTCCCACTGGTTACAGACATGGTATGACTGGCTGTCCCAAGGAGGGAAACAGGAGCGAACTGTGGAGAATTTCCTGGCCCTTTGGGCCTCTTTATGACCCCCAGAGCCCTGAGGCCCATGTCCCACGCTGTTCCTTTCCCATGTTGCAGAAAGAAAATATCGACCAGTTTGGCAGGTTTGGGAGCCCAAATGGAGGGGTAAATGAAAGTCCCCATCTTCCCTACCTCTCACCCCTCCTTCAGGAAGCGAGGATTGATCAGGAATGCTGCTAGAATAAGCACCAAACAAACCCTCCCTGACTCCAGGGTGGGTCCCAAGGCTTCCAAACTTTGATCTCAGGGGGATGACCCCCTTCTGAGATCCACATCCCTTCCTTCTGGTGGTCTGGCTAGGGATTCCTGAGGCGGTGTAGGGGAGGTGAGGTGATGTGGCTGGATGAAGTGTGTGGGGTAGGAGATAATAACTCCGAAAACACCCACCCCCCTTCAGCCCCAGCCCAGGAGTAAGTAAGCTTCTGTCCCCCTGCCCACCAGGCTGCCTACCTGTTGCTGGCCTTTCCCCCTCAGAGTCTCTGACAGTGACCTTCAGCTCAGCAGGTGGGACTCCGGGGCTGATGTACTCGTTCCTATGGGTGCATAGGTGCCTGACAAGGGAGCAAGCCCTCACCTTAGAAAAAGAAAACTCCTTTCTCCCTCTCCCAAGGGATCCACAAGCTTTCCCTCCTCCCTTCCCCCACGAGGGCCCAGGGCCAACGCTTACCCAGAGGTGCTGGGGGAGAGGTGGCCGCTGTCACAGCCTGGCAGTTGCCAGTGTGGGCACCAGCTTCTGTGTGGTCTGCTAGAGGAGAGGGGGTGTGTGCAGCCTGGGCTGGGCAGCCAGTCAGATGACCTCTCTAGCAGCCCCGCCCAGCTGTCACCTCCCGCTGCCGGCCCCTCCCAAATGTGGGAGAGGACCAGGCCATACCTGGTCCCACAGGCAAACCCCTCCCAAGCATCTTTCCTCCCAGGAGCCAGGCCTCAGCCCCTGGAGAGAATTTTCCTAAGCCTTTGGGCGCTCAGCGGGACACAAGGGGCTTTGTGCGTCGCTTTCCCCGTCAGGCCAGGTGGGACCACAGAAGCCCAGTCCAGATTCTGACCTGGCTCTGCCTCTGGCCCCAGCTCCCTGGGGGGACAGGTCAGACAGGCTCCAGGCTGATTTAGAAGGCTGATAGAGAAAAACCTGTTGGGGCACATACCAGCGGGACACCCCAGCCTGCACACCCCAGAGGGGGTCCTAACCCCCAAACTCCCTATTAACTTATCAGAGCCAGCCAGCCTGGGTGGGAAGGGCAGGGGGACTGTTTGGATCTGTGAGGAAGAAAGAGAGCAGGTATTTGAGAGTGGGAGCAGATCAGCAGAGTCACGAGAGAAAAATGCAAAGGGTGTTCCCTGTGGACAGAAGCATCATGGTCCCAAAAGGCGACAGGGAGATGGGAGAGGCTACCTGGGTTCCTGTGTCTTAGATTCCTTCTGGTGCCTTTTGGCTGCAACGCAACCGCAGCAGCTAGGCTTGGGGCTGTCGGTGCACAGAGTAGCAGCTGAACAGCCCTGGGGAGCCCGGGGAGCCCCTGAGCAGGCAGTCACTTGATCCCCACAGCCCGCTCCCTGGGACCTAGAAGCTGTCTCCTTCCTGCTTCCCTAGGGAGGTCGGGTGGGGACTGGGCACAGAAGCTGGAGGGCTGTTCCCACTCCTCTGTCCCTCTCCCCGCCAAGGAAGGCCCTTGTTGGTTCTCTTTCATCCCTGAGGAGGGATCTGCCTCTCTTCCTCAGAGCAGACTAGACCTCAGAATGCATGAAGGGAAATTTCCTGGGGGGCAGTCACTGCTTCTCACTTTGTGTCCTGTTAAAGTGGAAAACATCCACCAATTTTTGCCATGAGAATATGGGTTCAAGGCCCAGCTCTGCAGCTTTTTCTGTTCTGTAATCCCAGCTAGTCATTTCAGGTCTCTGTGTCTGTTTCTTTACCTGAGAAAAAAATGGGACTGTTGGGAGAGGCTGAAGAAGCTGAAATGTGTGGAGAGGGCATCCTGGGTGGACTGAATTATGTAATATATGTGACTGCATTTGGCAGAGAAAAATGCCTTTGAAAATAAGTCTGCTAGATTTAATAAATAAAAATACAGGACACCCAGTTAAATTAGAATTTCAGGTAAACAACTAATGATTTGTTGGTATTAAGTATGACCCAACTTTTTCATGGGATATACTTAGGATAGCAATCATTTGTTGTTTATCTGAAACTGTGATTTAACTGAGCATCCTGTAATTTACCTGGCAACTTGGAAGATGGGACTCAGTTTCAGCATGGTGATTAAAAGCAAAGGTTCTGGAGCCAGACTTCTTGAACTCAGAATTCTGGTCTGCTATGTGACCTTAGCAATTATCTCAACTTTTCTTTCTTCTTTTAAAAAATTTTAAATACATTTTATATATTATATATATTATTTTATATTTTATTTATCGATCAGACAGAGAGAGAGAACAAGCAGGGGGAGCAGCAGAGGGCAAAGCTGACTCCCCACTGAGTAGGAAGAGTCTGATGTGGGGCTCGATCCCAGGACCCTGGGACCATGACCTGAGCCAAAGGCAGATACTTAACCAATTGAGCTACCCAGTTATCCCTCCCTCAACCTTTCCGTGCTCAATTTCCTCATCTTCAAAGCAGAGGTAATAATAGTGTTTATATTATAAGCTATTGTGAGAATTAAATAAATTAATACATGTAGAGCACTTTTTTTATTTTTTAAAAGATTTTTATTTATTTGACAGAGAGAGACACAGAGATAGAAGGAACACAAGCAGAGGGAGTGGGAGAGAGAAAGGCAGGCTCCCCTCCAAGCGGGGAGTCCGATGTGGGGCTGGAACCCAGGACCCAGGATCCAGAATCATGACCTGAGCCAAAAGCAGATGGTTAAACCAACCAGTTAACCAACCAGTTAATGGTCTGAGCCACCCAGGCAACCAGTTAGAAAAGTGCTCTGCACAGACTAGCAGGTCCATATTTCAAAATGTTAACTTATATGTAACAATAAATATTGATATAATGTATGTTATTTTATAATGATAACTGTTACTGTTAACTTGTCTCCCTGTGGAGTCCAGTTTTGGCTCTGTTCTGCAACTTCTATCTTGCCAATCTTCAATCTGGCCACAGGAGGGCATTAGAAGCCACCGAGAGCCGAGAGCCCCCTAGTGGCCACTTGAAGTCTTCAAGGCTCTGGCTCCACCCACAGATGGCCCCGGGCTCCTTTTGCGCACTTGTTAGAAAGTGCAGTCTCCGGAGAACGTCAGGTTCTAGGCGGGCAGGCATGGTCAGCAGAAGAGCCCCAAGGAGACACCTACTCAAGGGTCCCCCCCACTCTCACCCCCGAGACCTCAAGACACTTGCAGGAGACTTCCTAGGCTGGGTTACCCCAACAGAGTGTCTTCGCAGCCCCAGTCCCATGCCTTTGGCCTTCTCTGCCCTTTAGAGTCCATTCTGGGCACACGTTCCAAGTAGGTTTAGAGGGAAATGAAGGGAGAGAGGGCTCTTATTTTCTCAGTCCGAACTTCTGTGAGGGATTCCTGGCAGATCAGCAGGGCCGAATCCCGAGTTTGAAGGCGGCAGGCTGAACCGCAACTACAGGGCAGAAGAGTAATCCTTGGGGTCCAGGAGTGTGAGAAGGGAGAATGTAAGATGCGTTTACAGCTGCTTCACTGAAACTTGGTGGAATCTCACTCCTTTTATCCTGGTGTTTTGTTTTGTTCAACTCCAGGGCCAGATTGAGGTTGTTTTCCAATTTACTAATCACCTTTCACCCCCATGCTCTGTATTTTAGAATTTCAGAGTAGGAGGGGTTTCTTATTACTGACTCAGGAAGCGGAGTGAACCAGATTCAGGTCTCCTAACTTCTCCTGTGTTTTCTTCATTACTTGGATGAGGGCATAGCTGATTTGGGGTCTGTCTTAGTAGAGGATATAGGGGACAGGCGTAAAAAGTACAGCCTCATCTGTTGACTCCTGAATAAGGTTTCAACTCCAACTCCATATTGCTCTTCTGCAAAATCTCGCACTGCATGCTTTCTGAACGCATAGAAATTCCTCCTGGGTATTTTTCTCTTTTTATGAAACCGTTTCTCCCCAGAGCTCCTGGCACCTGAGTTCCTCTGCTCACGTAGTAGCCATGCTCTAGTCCTTTACCCAAACAGGCTTCTGCATTGCACAAGCCACCCAGACTTTCCTCAGCTGGGGTCCATGTCTTTTGCTGTCCTAGAAGCCTGCCCAGATACTTAAATCCCAGCTTGAAGGCTGATGGTGTCCTCTGCCTCAGGCCACCTCAGCAGCCCTTACAGAGGAAGTGAGTCACAGCCAGGCAGGCAGCTTGGGGCACTGTGGGCGTGGCCATGCCTGCCCAGGGCACTGGGGGATGGGTCAGAAAGGTGGTGATCAAAATCCCCTGGTCCAGCTGAGTTGGGGAGTGTGTGTGTGTGTGTGGGGGGTGGTGGTGGTGGTGGTGGTGGTGTGTGTGTGTGTGTGTGTGTGTGTGTGTGTGGCGAGCAGGCCCGAGCTACTGTCCTAAGTATGTTGACAGAACTAGTAGCATCATTCTAATGCTGCCTAAAGGCAGTTCCCTTTCTCCAGCCACCTTCTCTTTTGTCTCCTGGGGGAGGGGTAACCCCTCTTATCTTTATTTCTCAGGCCTTGACTATCCGACTTCTGTCCCCAAACTTCCCCTGCCCACTACTATCTTAAAAGTAAGTTGAACAGTCTTCAGTCCTCTAAGGAATTATTTAAAAAGTCTTGTGGGCACCTTGGAGAAACTTGGCGTCTAGGAAAACTTCTTGGGAAAAGGTCTCCGAAGCTAAAGGAAAAGAACCAAACAGTACAGAGGCATGAGGAATTAGAGAGGGACCCAAAGGTTAGCTAGAGCTCTAAGCAGAGACACAACCCTTCTGGAAAAGGATGTGTGGGTACATAGCAGAGAGGAATCTGGGGAGGACTCTCAAGAAAGGTAGAGGGAACTTTGGATTGGAAGGCAGAAGAGGGTTACACATAAGCAGAGCTAATCAGGGAGGAATTCATCCTGGGGCAAATGAAAACAGAGCTGGAGGGCTTGCAGAGAATTGTAAAATCGGGCAGGTCAGGCTAAAAAAGGTGGCTGGTCTGGGTGGAGATGGGCCAGGGGTTGGGCCAGTAGTTCTCATTTCTCTACTGGTAGGAATGAATGGGGTGAGGGTTCTGCTACAGAGAGCAAACGAACAAATAGCTTGGATATCAGTCAGCTTCTGCTTCTCTACCTTTCCAGAAAGAGCCTTAGGTGAGGGCCAAGCTCTCAATTGGGATAGTGGGGAGGTCGCTCTCCTTCCTGAGAGCTATCAAAACGCCTGAACTTGACCAGATAAACCATGAAAGAAGCTACTGTCCAAGATTCTAACTGTGACAGGACAAAAATACCAACATTTCATCGAGGTAAAAAACGAAGTTACCCCTAAGTGGCATAAACGCCAGCTCTCTTTCTAAACAAACTTTCAAACACATCCTAGCCGCATTCCGTCCGTGCTAGGATTCCAGGTGGGTTTTCTAGGAGAATGTCGCATCTTGTTGAAACGCCAGTTTTACAAAAGACATCTTAAAACTATGAATTAGAAGAGGGAAAAACAGTGTAGATGGCAAACTCAGATACATTTTACAAAACAAAAGCTGGCAGTCCACTCTTTCATAGAACTATGGCGGGTTAGAAGTGCTGCTGCGGGAAGGTTTTACATACTTGGGTGGAAACGAGGGTTTTGTGTTGGGGATGGAGTGGGAGACCTCGCAGGGACCGCAGGCTCTGCGCAGGGAAGGGCAAGGGAATCACGAGGGTCCGCTGCCTGGGTCAGGCGGGGAGAGGAGCTTGGCCTGGGCGCACCGCACTCGGAAAGGTCTCCCGCAGGCTTCGCTCGTCCGAAGCCTGGGCGCCGTCCTCCCTCCGCCGCTCAGTGAGGCTAGAGGTGGGAAGTGTGGCAATCGGTCGGGCGGGGGGAACTGGGGGCCGCAGCAGGGCTGAAGTCGCCGACCGCAGTTGGGGGCGGGAGAGTGAGGCAGGCGCTCGGCTGCTCTTCGCCGGGCATCTCGAGGGTCTGTCCCCGAGGGCCGCGGAGAGCCCAGAGTGGCCGCGGGGCTCCGGCACTGCCTTCCCTCCTCTGGGGCTTCTCCAGGTGCCGAGATTACAGTGGGCGCGGCCGCGGGGCTGGCCAGCGAGGGCTCGGGTCCCAGAGCCGGGAAAGGGGCGGCGGCAGGGAGCGGGGGCTGGGCGCGGCTGCCCCGCGCAGAGGCCCGGGCCCCGCTGCTCTCTCTCCTCTCCCTTGCGGTCGCCGGGCCGCAGGCCCACGCCAAGCCTCCCGGTTCCTGGCCCGCTCGCGGCCTTGCTCTCCCGGGCTGGGCTAGGACGCGGCTCGGCTGGGCTCGGCGGGCGGAGGAGGAAGGAGGGAGGGAGCGGGCGGGCGGGCGGGCGGAAGGGGGAGGAGAGGAGCGAGCCTAGCCAGTCCGGAGTGGGGGGGGGGAGCCGGAGCTCCGCGGACGCCAGGAGAGACGGAGCAGCGGCTCCCGGCCCGGCCAGGTCCGCGACGCCGCCGCCGCCGAGTGAGTCGGGACCCCAGCTTGGGAGCCGCGGGCGCTGCGCGCAGGGGTGGGGCGGGGAGCGGCAGCGGAAAAGTTGGGAGAAGTGGGGGCGGCTCCGACGCGGCTCCGCGGAGAGGGCCCCGGCTGCGGAGCGAGTGGGGGGTGACAAGGGCAGAGAGAGCGGGGCGCGGGCTCGGGGCGGCCGGGCGGGGGGCGGCGGCGGCCGCGGGCTCGGGGGCCTGTGCCCGGCGCGCTCATGGCGGCGGGCCTGGGGGAGGGCGGGCCGGAGCGCCTCGCGGGAGCGGCCGGGCCCCCAGTGCCGCCCGAGGGCACGCTGGCCGGGCGCCTCGGCATTGTGGGGCGCGTCGTCCCAGCCCGGCGAGGCAAGCCCTGCTGGCAACAGGTAGGGGCCCGGGGCTGCTCGCGGAGGGCCCGAGCCACAGGCGCCCCCTTTGTTGGGGAGAGGAGCTTGGTGACCATTTGCGCGAGAGCCCCAGCCTGGCAGTGGGCCCGCGGCGTCGCTCCTGGCCTGCACGGGTCCCATGGCTGGAGTAGGATGGTGGGGAGGGTCGTGCCGCTTTTTCTTCGGACCGGCCCACTGTGGCCACTCCGAGAGCGAGGTCAGAGCGTCCATGTGCTTAACGGGAAACAGGAAGGAGCGGCTCTGAGTGTCTGCCCCGGCCCCCCAAGGCTAAGGCTCCTATACCGTTATGGGGTGTGTGTGGCTGGGGCGAAGAGGGGGGAAGCTGCTGGTGAAACTGGTTTTCTGGGCCACAGCTTGTTAATTACCGGCCCGGAGGCCCTCTGGCAAGTAGGTTAATTGCAGGTGTGTGGCACTAATATTTGGCCTCAGCTTGGGGGTTTCTCTGTCTCCCGGAGCCAAGCTCCTGGCATCACAACCTGGGCTTAGTTACCTGAGTTCCTAGACTCAGTACGCAGGGGGTTCTGAGGATCCCAAGGAATGATGCCTCCTTCACAGGGAAATGAATCTGGAAAGGCCTCCAACAGGCAGTCACTCCCACGTCTGTGTTGGAGGGGTCTCTGCCCAATACCAAAGTCCAGGTGACTGGGTCTAAATGTGGGTGGTTGACTGCACTTGTAATGGGGCTCCTAGGGATAAGGACTTGTCATAGCCTTGTCTCTCTGGCCCTAATCATAAAGTGACCTGCACAGATTCTCTGTTCTAAGGGGAATTCCTTGTCTCCCTTGGTACCCCATAGCCCACTCCCTTCACTGGGGCCTCTGGCCAGCTTTCCCCCTGGAGGCAGGGCCTCCTCGCCTCCCTGTCACTGGCCAGGAGCCTGCAGGCCTGCGGATACTTTACTGTGCTCTTCAGCACTGTCCCCGCTCTGCCTCTTTAACCTGCCGGCCTCTCCCTGCCCCTGGAGGCTCTAGTCACACTCAGTATTTGGGTGTGTTGGGGCCTCTAGTGGGGCAGCCCAGACATGCTAAATTTGGGGACCTACACGGCTGCCTGGAGCAATGACACACCTCCTGTTGGCTCAACCGTGCTGCAGCCTTCTAGTTGCTTCTGTGCTGTTGCCAAAAGAAAGTTTTCAACAAGAAGACTACTCGGATCCTCCCCCTTTTTTTGTAGTCTCTCAGGCTTCAGTGGCGGGTGGCGGCTGGAAGCCTGTGGGACCCTGTGTTTGTCCGTCTCTCCTCCTTTGCTGATCCTGGTTTCCTCAATTATTTCTTCAGTAAATCAGAGACCCGCAGGACTATTTTCGTGTTGAGTCTGTGAGATCCTTTCCTCACGGACTCAGACCTCTGCCCTCTCAGCATTCTGGGTTTACAAGCCCCCAGAGCCTTGTAAAGGGCTCTGCCCCCTTTACATCCTGCTCTGAAGGGTTGGGGGGGGGTGGGGGCTGGGCAGAGCCCTAGTCAAGTTCCTGGTAATGCAATGCCCATGAAATCCCTGCTCTCTTGGCCCCTGTCCAGCCTGTGCCTCAGAGAGTGGCGTCTGTGTCTCTGAGGCAGGTGTGTGTGTGAGAGAGGAGGGAGAGACATACAAAGACACACACACTCTGTTGTATCTCCATGTGTGGGGTGAGTACATTCTGTGAGTGGGAAAATATCTGTAGGTGTGATTTCTCCATCAGAAAATCAAATACCTACCCTGAGGGCCAACTGGCCAGAAAAGCAGGGTTGTCTTCCCTATGCCCAGTTCACATCTCCTCTTCTTGCCCCGGCCTTTTGTTTATGGGATCCCATGCTTGGCTTGGTGCGCTGGTGCCAAGAAGCCACCAGAGCTGCTTCAGGAGCAAACCTGTTGGTTCTGTGGGGCTGTGTAAGTGAGGCTGCTGGGACCCTCTGTTGTCCTCCCTGCCCCTGTCCCCCCCACCCCCCATGTTGAGTCAGAAGCCCTGACTGTGCTGAATCGGGTGCCTCTCCCTGCTGGGCTAGGCCCTGGGGGTGGGGTACAGTGGGCAGGGATGGGGTAGCTTTGCTCTGCTAATGGAAGTACTGGGCAGCAAGAGAGGGCTGTGGTCACAGAAAGCCTGCAACCCAGGTATGAGAGAGCCCCCATTAATCTGCATTTCTGAGCTGTAGACACACCATGTTCTCTGGCTCTCCCTGCTTGGGATGGGAAGGGTAAACAGGTGTCATCTTGTCTTGGGGTTGAGATAATGGCCCTATCCTGGTGCTTGCCCTCGACCACTCTCTGACCCTTTTTCTGCTAACTTCCCCAGCTCCTCACCTTCTTTGTAGGTTTAGACCGGCAGAAGACAATCCTGGGTTCCAGGAGTCAGGGAGAGGGGCCCCACTCACACCCTCTGGGACCCCAGCCAGCCCTCTGAATCTTTAATCCTGAAAATGTCCCTGACAGAGAAGCTTCCTGCGTTTCCACTGACCAGGGTGGGGATGGGGCCCGACATCCAGGCCTGTCTGTATACTTTTGCTTTAGATCTCAGTAGAGGACAAGGTGGTCTCCAAGAGATGTGGAGCCCAGGAGACACATCAGATATCTTTCCCCACCCCCAATCTAGCTAAGCTAGAAAGGTGGGAAGGACGAGCCAGAGGCAGGAGGCATGCTAGCACATCGAGGCATTCTGTATTTTCCTTCTCTGCTAGACTTTCTTGATCTTTTCTCTATGAAAGTGTGTTGTGCACTTGGTTGTGTGGGGAAAGTTCCACCGTGGAGAAGTGTATTTAATTTTGTTCTTTTCAAAAGGCTTCCATCTCTTTAATTAAATATTTATTCTGGCCAAGGTAGAGGGGGAAGGGGCAGTGCCCTTGGGAGCTGAGCCTAGAGTGTGTGTGTGTGTGTGTGTGAATGAGTGTTACTGGGGGAAGGTGGAGCTGAAGCTCCTTTATTGTCAGTGCTGACCTCTGACTTCATCTGAGAGCAGTGACCAGGAGTGGGGACAAGAGGGTAAAGTCCTTGAGCTGGAATACTGACCCGTGACAGGCTGAGAGGGATTTCTGAGAGGGATTTCGCAAGTACTGTGGTGGGTGTGGGTGGAGCCATGGGAAGAGCAGGCTGTGGACCAGCCCAGCTCAGCTGGGATCTGATCAGCCTTCAGCCAGTGGCACCAACTGGTCTCCAGTTCCTGGTGAGAACAGTCTTCCCAATCTCTTCCCTCCGGGTGGGAGGAGACCACCTACTGCGTCAGCTTTTAGTTCCATGCCAGCCTGAATACCAGCACCTCTCTTCCCTCCTGAGAGGAAGAGGGCTAGGTGGCCTAGAAACTTCTGCCCTTGTCATCCCACTGGCGTTCTGAGTCCCAGGACTGCCAGGCATTCTGTTAGTATTGGCATCACTGACTCCATAGGACCATCTTGCTGCTGCTCTCAGCTCCCAGCAACTGCTCTCCCCCTCAGGAGCACTGGACAATGCCTTTAGAGGGAACCTCAAAGGAGGTCTGTACCCTCCCTCATTCCAGTATCCAAGTGGCCAGGGGTTGGTCACTGCCTCCCAGTGGACCCTGGGGAGGAGGGGGGAGATGGGAAGGAACAGCTTTTCCCTGAGTCCTTGGGATGGGTGTTCCCCTGCAGACTAGTTACTATTTTATGGATGAGCCTTAATAAATAGCTCTTACTTCCACCAGATGTTTTGGTCTTCTGATTCCATTGTCTGTCCATGAATCCCTAATCCTTTTTTTTTTTTTTTTTAGATTTTATTTTTTTGACAGAGACAGACACATCAAGAGAGGGAACACAAGCAGGAGGAGTGGGAGAGGGAGAACAGGCTTCCCGCTGAGCGGGGGAGCCCCATGCAGGGCTCAGTCCCAGGACCTTGGGATCATGACATGAGCCGAAGGCAGATGCTTAATGACTGAGCCACTGAGGCACCGCCCCCCCATCCCTAATACTTTACAGCCTTGCCTTCACTTTGTTTTTGAAAAGATGCTTCAGATAGTTCTTCTACCTTATGTGCAGGAATTGGATGGCTTGGCATGGGGTGTTAATCTCAGGTGGAATAGTTTGATGTTCAGATTGTCCTGGAGCTCAGCATCTTTTAGGGACATAATTTTGCTTTACTCTGGCCTCTTAATTTTCCCCAGGGACCTTCTGGCCCAGAAGGGTTGTAGGAAAGGAGGTAGGGTTTGCTTTAGCCCTGCAATCTGTTTTTGGGCTTCCTTCGCATGGAGGCTTTTAACTGTGGGTTGGCTTGAGGGATAGAGGGGTAGTTGGAGCGTGGGGGCAGGGGAGGAGAAGGTGCCTCTGGTTTTACTCAGATTGTTACATCTTCCAGGGCCAGATCCTGTCTTCCCTGTTGGGGTAGCAAAGTGATGGGGAGACCCCAAGGTTTTTAGTTCTAGAGAACTGGGACTCCTGGGGGTCATCAGCAGCATTTTCAGTTGCAGTAAATGGTAAATGTTAGGACTGGAAAGCCACCATATTACAGACAAGGAAACTGATTTGCCCAACACCATGTGGCTGGGACCAGACTCCAGGGTTTCAGTCTGTCATCTTTCTCTTCCCCCATAGCTGCCCCCTGTGATGCCCTCTGACTTCCCCCCTCCTCACTCAGGATGCTCCAGACCTTGTATGACTACTTCTGGTGGGAACGGCTGTGGTTGCCTGTGAACTTAACTTGGGCTGATCTAGAAGACCGGGATGGACGGGTCTACGCCAAAGCCTCAGACCTCTACATCACACTACCCCTGGCCTTGCTCTTCCTCATCGTTCGATACTACTTTGAGCTGTGAGCATACCAACCTTCCCCCATGCCTGCCTTGGCTGCCAGCCACAGTTTCTCACACTTCAAGTTTGTTTCTTGCTGTTTAATTGGTCCCAGACCCCGCTGTTATGGCCACCCAGATCCCTGCCTACTGTGTGCCCCCCACTGAACGCAGCATTGTCTTCCTGAGGGCTCAGCATCCCCAGGCCCTTTCCTTCAATGGTTATTTGTTCTCCCTCTCCACTCCGCCTGGTCACTCGTGAACACAGGCAGCTTTGTCAGCTTTCGGCAGCCGAAGCAGGCCAAAGAGGGAGTTGCCGGGAAACTGAGGCCCAGGATAAAGTTGTCTGAGCTTGCAGCCCTTTCCCCTCCCAGCTTAGGGGCTACCAAGAAACTGAGGTGCTTTAAAGGAGACAGACCCTTTTCACTGCTCTCCCTTCCTCAGTTATGTGGCTACACCACTGGCCGCCTTCCTGAACGTAAAGGAGAAAACTCGGCTGCGGGCACCAGCCAACCCCACCTTGGAGCACTTCTACCTAACCAGTGGCAAGCAGCCCAAACAGGTGTGAGCCGCAGGCCCTGCTCTGGGAGTTGCTGGGTGCTGCTGGGGGAGGGCGCAGGTTGCAACGCCATGTGGGCAGGCGACGAGACGAGAGGGCAGTGGTACTGATCCAGGTTCTTGGTGGGAGGCCGTGGCGGGAGGATGGGGGTGCTGTCGAGTTCCACAGTTGAACATACTGGGCTTCTTCACAACACCCAGGCGGAGGTAGAGCTCCTGTCACGGCAGAGTGGGCTCTCTGGCCGCCAGGTAGAGCGCTGGTTCCGCCGCCGCCGCAACCAGGATCGGCCCAGTCTCCTCAAGAAGTTCAGAGAAGCCAGGTAGGGGAGGTTGGGGCCGGAGAAGCTGGGTGGCAGAGGAAGGTCTGATGTCCTGCTTGGAGGGGTGGGCCACGGCTGTGTGCAGGGAGAGGTTGTGCCCTGGTGAGGAGGCGAATTTGGATATCAATGATACTCTTGAGAGGGAGATCTCCGAGCACTTGGGAGTGGTTGGAGGGCTGTGCCACTCTCCCAGCCACTCTCCTCATCCTTTCTGCTTCCTCTTCCAGCTGGAGATTCACCTTTTACCTGGTTGCCTTCATTGCTGGCATGGCTGTCATCGTGGATGTGAGTGCCGGGTTCCTGGGAGGTGGGAGTAGGTTTTCTGTCAAGGTGGTGTGAAGCCATAGAGTGTGGGCCCCTCCTCTTTTAACCTCTCGCCGTCTCTCTGCAGAAACCCTGGTTCTATGACATGAAGAAGGTTTGGGAGGGCTATCCCATACAGGTATGAGATGGGGTCCTGACTCCTTATCTGGGATGATTAAGAGAATCAAAGTAGGACAGGACGAGGACATGTACACCTGTGTGAAGAGATCATCTCTGGGACACATGGCAGAAGGCACTGTAGTCATGGTGCTAAACAAGGGCTAGAAGGGCTGGGTTGGACAGGCGAGACCCTCGCGTCCTGTTGTTCAGGGTCCCTCACCTTTCTGTTTCTCTCCTCTCTCCCAGAGCACCATCCCTTCCCAGTATTGGTACTACATGATTGAACTTTCTTTTTACTGGTCGCTGCTCTTCAGCATTGCCTCTGATGTCAAGCGAAAGGTAGGTCAGGGAGCTGTGCCCGTAAGCCTAGGAGCCAAAACAAAGCCCCAGGATGGAGAGCCTTTCTCTTTGATTTCTGGGTATTTGGATGGAACTGTGAGTTAAGGGGAACTAGGTGGAAGGGGAAAGAAGTAGGATTAGAGTGGGGGCTGGGGAACACGAAAAAGTCCCCTGGAGCCTGCATCTTCTTTGCAGGATTTTAAGGAACAGATCATCCACCACGTGGCAACCATCATTCTCATCAGCTTCTCCTGGTTTGCCAATTACATCCGAGCAGGGACTTTGATCATGGCTCTACATGACTCTTCTGACTACCTGCTAGAGGTCAGGCTCGCTGGGCATTTCTTCAAACCTAAGAGACTCCGGTGCAGGTTCTCCTGTCCCTCTCCCTTTTTTGGGGGTGGTGGTGGTGTGGGGGGTGCTGACCTTCCTGGGACCAAGGCGGTGGGGGCACAGAGCCAGTGTATATATAAATGTATACGGGAGAGTCAGGAGCACATTTTGATGGATGGGGGCTATCTGTACAGTCAGCCAAGATGTTTAACTATGCGGGATGGAAAAACACCTGCAACAACATCTTCATCGTCTTCGCCATCGTCTTCATCATTACCCGACTGGTCATCCTGCCCTTCTGGTGAGTAAGCCAGTCTATACTCCTGTCCTCAAGGAATCAGGAGCCTTGCCTCTCCCCTTATCTGTTCTCATCCCCGCTGCCTCCTCCACCTCCTCTGTGTGTTTCCAGTTCTGTCCCTCCTTTCCTGATGCAGGATCTTGCACTGCACGGTGGTCTACCCCTTGGAGCTCTATCCTGCTTTCTTCGGCTACTACTTCTTCAATTCCATGATGGGAGTGCTACAGCTGCTGCATATCTTCTGGGCCTACCTCATTCTGCGCATGGCCCACAAGTTCATAACTGGAAAGGTGACTGCTCTGTAGGCCCTACACCCTTGAACTCTAGAAACAGCCCAGACTCCCTCCCATATGAGCAGGCATCCTGCTAAGAAACTACTGTGGGGCCCTGGGTACAGCAAGACAAGCCTGCTGAGAGAGGCATTCCTTAAGCATTTGAGGATAGCATGTAACCCTTCTTTTCCCTTTCCACAGCTGGTAGAGGATGAACGCAGTGACCGGGAAGAAACGGAGAGCTCAGAGGGGGAGGAGGCTGTAGCCGGGGGAGGAGCAAAGAGCCGGCCCCTAGCCAACGGCCACCCTGTCCTCAGTAACAACCATCGTAAGAATGACTGAACCATTGTCCCTGCTGCCCCTCAGATTAACGCATAAAGCCAAGGAACTAGCCTGTCCTCCCCAGAGGACCACTTAAACCCTGGGGAGAAAGCAAGCAAGGAGAGAGTTCTTCTACGGCCCAACCTCCTGCTTCTTTGTCACCCAGTTGCCTTTAACCAAACTCTAACCAGCCTATCCCCAGGGAGAGGGGAGGTTGGTATATCCTTTGTTAGAGGGGGGATGGCCTTATTTTCCCTCTGTTATTCTAAGTTGTCCTTTCTATTGCTTTGGAGGCCTGCCTCAGCTCTGGGGGTGGCAATTACAACTCACATTCCTTATTCTTCAGAATTTGGCCCTAGCTGTTTGCCTCAGACTCCCTGACCTCCAGAGCCAGGGTTGTGCCTTATTATCCCATCTGTGGGCCTCATTCTGCCAAAGATGGACCAAGGCTCACCTTTCTAGGTTCCCTAACTTGGGCCAGAAACCAAAGCTGAGCTTTAACTTTTTCCCCTCCTGAGACACAAATGAATTGAGTGTAGGAGGGTACATATGACCCCTACCTCTGCCAAAAAGGGTTGGGGGGGCGCATACTGGGACTGCTCAGGTGGTCTACGTGTTATTTGCCAGCTCTCTGTCGTCACAGGTCTAAGATCTTAACTGCCTCCTTCCTCTGGCCTCATCCCCTAGGCTAGCTGGTTTGGAATAGAATGGCAACTAGTTCTAATTTTTATTTATTAAACATTCGGTGTTTTGGGTTAAAGCCAGAATTACAGCTAGCACCTGGCATTTCAGCAGAGGGACCACTTCAGACCAAAATGTACTGTTAATGGGTTTTTTTTTTTAATTAAAATATATTAAAGATTAAGTAAAACATGGCAATAAGTGTCTGAGACTAATAGGAACTGAGAAGGGAGATCAACTAAATAAACTAAGTTAGTCTTCCTCATGGTTATGTAATGTTTTCTTTTTTAAAATTTCACATGGCAATTAAGAAAAAGCAAAGGTAGAGGTGTGAGATTAATGACAGCTGCCTCTTGGGAAAGATGAGGGGTGGAAACAGCTCTGTCCCTGAAGACCCAGAACTGGGAGAATGGGGGCTGAGGAAGATGAATCAAATCACAATCTTCGTTTTAACATCTTGTTAAAAAGATGTTCAAGAAGCCATACAAATCAAGGACAGTAGATATGCAGCCCTCATTCCAGGAATACAGTCTGTCAGAAGCATGAACACTTGAACAAATATAGGCTGGGAGGGAGGGGTCACAGGAGGACCAAGGGATATCAGGCCCAGGTCGGCGTGGCAACCTCTCCCTGCCTCCATGCTTTAGGAGGTGGGAGGAGGGACCCTGCCTGCTAGCACCACATGGGAAAGGATCTCCTGATCCAGAGTTCCCATTTCTATCTACTAGGAGCTGGGGGAAGAGCTAGACTGGAGACGTGGGGGTCAGAGTTTAACAGTCAGGAAGACCCGGTTCCTGAGGAAAGGATGGTTCAGGGAGGGTTCGGAAAGTTCAGAAGAAGGCTATCCTTTAAAGAAGACGCCCTCTGCATTCGATGGCCCCGCAGCAGCAGAGCAGCTCCTTGCCTTCCACGCTGCCCACCTCGTAGTTGTAGTCCCAAGTGAGCTCTGTCCCAGCCCGGATCCTCCTGGACAGGAAGACAGGGATGGGGGTGGTGAAGGCAGCATGCCACCAGGTGTGAGCAGAGCTGGGGCAAAAGGTGGGGGCCTTCCCCCTCTTGAACCCTGGCTGGTGCTCTTACCCAACCTTCCCCCTCTCCCTGACCCCCTCTTACTTGCTGGCAAAGAAGGCCACCCAAGGGAAGCGAAGATCGTGAGTATCCACGAAGACATTCTGGACAAACAGGTTGGGGCTGCAGCTATGCTGTGGGTTTAAGGACAGGACCCATAAGAACAGAGAAAACAGAACCCAGCTTTGTGGGGGTGAGGGTAAGCTGGACAAAAAACAATGCCCTTTGATCCTCCCCATCACAGAGAAGTTCTAAAAGAAAGCTACATCTTTAAGATCCTAGAGATCAAGAATTTCTAACAAGTAAAGGTAGGTTTACATAGTTGTGTTAAAAGAACTAGAAATATGAGGACAGTGGGATAACCCAGCATTTAGAGTGGAGGGAGAGGGGTCTCACATTGAGGTAGCGGCCGAGGTTGCCTTCTAGCTTGGCATCAATGATGTAGCAAGACTCTTCCCCATCATAGAACTGGCGTGTGTTCTTACGAACAGGTGCACTCTCCCCCTTTTCCACAGATGCCATGTTGGTGGACTTAATGGCAATCCCATGAGTGGACTTCAGAGCAAAACCTCTGGTTGATTTTACTGCCACCTGGCGCTTTGTCGGACCTGGACAGGAAGGAGAACAGGGTTAGGCACCATCCCACGTCACGACTGGATCCTCTACTTGCATTTCCATCCCACTCATTGCACGTAGGAATACTGATTAGCCGTGACCCTGAAAGCAAAGATTCTAATTGGCAGTTTTTTCAAGCTGGATTAGATCTGCTGGGTAAAGGAGCTAAGGCAAAAGAGTGGGGAAATGGAAAGGAGAGAGAAGGGGATGTGCTGAACATTAGCAGTTGAGTTGGGAATCAGAGAACCCTCCCAGACATACATACATCAACTCTTTTAAGATCTGAATGTTTTCTAACTTCTTTAGCTTCCCTAAAAAAGCCCCTATCCCAGCTTTCCTACCATTCCTTCCTACTACCCCCAACATTCTTCCAGACTACCAGACATGTTCTTCTTGTCCTCAAAGTCATCAGCTTCGGAGCCAGAGGAGATGGTCTGGATATCATCGCTATCCATTGCTGTGGCTGAAGTCTGACCAGTGGTGGGCTTCCGGCTCGTCCCACTTTCCCCCTCACTTTCTGTGCTGCTAGACAATGTTAACACATCCTGGGAAACACAAAGGTGAGAAGAAAGATGAATAAATGGAGAGGACCCATTCAAGTTCTTGCTCTTTCTACAGTTAGGTAGGAAGAAACTAAGTACAGCAAGAGAAAGATGAGACGCTTGCTGAAGGAAAAGGAAGCAAGAAGTCACAGCCAAAGAACCAAGGCATTTATTGGTAATTATCAGTAAGGCCCTGAAGAGGTGAGGTACAGCTTGAGGGAGAAGGCCACTTACATCAGCATTGGACTGAGCAGAGGCCATGAGTCGTCGGCTCTGATGCATACTAGTCTTACTAGGTGGGCGGCGAAGTCCTTCAAGCTTCATGGGAGAAGGATTGTAACCATAATTTCGAGAGGTTTCAGTAACTCTAATGGAAGGGAAAGGAATGAGAGATGAGAGGGAGTCAGATGACGGTGTCTTTTATAGGCTTGAAACAAGGCAGATCTGGAAACAGGTCAGAAAGAGAGGCTCTTACATTGACATCTTGTTTCGGTCATCAGGGTCCTGGAAGAGAGCAAGTGAAAGGTTAAAAAGTGTTTTCAGTGGTCCTAGGTAACAAATCCAGCAATCAGACTTGATCCCAAAGATCTCAGCTAGTGAGAAAAAAGTAAGCTAGCTAGAGACTGTTCTGCAGCTTGACAGTAACAGTGATATTCTCATCACAACACCTAAAAGGGGGTTTCTAACACTTTCCAATGATAGACGTAAGATGCTCAAGGGTAAATCTTACAAGGACAGGGACATAATTTACCGCCCATAATGTGCTAAGTTTCAACATCAATAAAAATACATCTAGAATCAACATTTTTTTTCCCCTTTAAGGATTTATTTATTGTGGGGGGGGGGCAGGATGGAGATAGAGCATGCAAGCAGAGGGAGAGAGGGAGAGACTCTCAAGCTGACTTGAGCCCAACATAGGGCGCAATCTCATGACCCTGAGATCACGCCCGGAGCCGAAATCAAGAGTTGGATGCCTAATTGAGCCACCAAAACCCCCTCGATTCTTGGTTTTTAAGTATAACAAAAGACAGCAATGCTGCAGATAATTTGAAATCAATGCTGCAGATAACCTGAAATTTAACATTTAATCTTATAAATCCTTTACTTTGGAAAGAACCAGATGCTTCTTTCCAAAGTTGATTTTTAAAATAATTTGGTTCTGGGGCGCCTGGGTGGCTCAGTGGGTTAAGCCACTGCCTTTGGCTCAGGTCATGATCTCAGAGTCCTGGGATCGAGTCCCGCATCGGGCTCTCTGCTCAGCAGAGAGCCTGCTTCCCTCTCTCTCTCTCTGGCTGCCTCTCCGTCTACTTGTGATTTCTCTCTGTCAAATTAATAAATAAAATCTTAAAAAAAAAAAAATAAAATAATTTGGTTCTTTAAGCACTAGGAATGTGCTGAGTGGTCAGGTGGCTGGGGCGATAATCCAGTTTGCCACAGAAATCTCCACCCAGTAAAATGAATGAAGAGTGAAAGTAAGCCACATTACATTACTATACCAGTTACAAAAAAGCCACTGCTCTTGAGTCTCCTGCCACCACTTACCTCTTTCTTGGGCTGCTTGATGTCTCCCTCATCCTTGAAGCCCAGCCCTGAGGTGGAGGCCTTCTCAGCCTCCCCTTTGCCTCCCCCAGCCCGGCCTTCCCCACCTTCGCTAGTCTTGAAGGATGAACGGCTATCAGAGTCAGCAAAGCCACCTTCACTGACACTATTGCAGCTCAACCACGAGGCCACCTTGTTTTTGGGTGTCTCTTCAGAGGAAGGCGGATTGCAACCACCTACAGGAATTGCTGGAGGGACAGGAATATGTGGGGGGCCGAGGTCTGGGGGGCGGGAGTCCTTGGAAGCGGTCTCAGAAAGTCCGTTCTCCTTTTGGCCCCGGGTCTGCCGCCGGGTAGCATAGCTGCGCCACACGGAGCTGGTGCTGAAGTCCTCATCTTTACAGAAGTTATCATCGGAGCTGTCATCATTGGACTCTTCAGGATCCTCTGTACCACTGTTGCCATCCTCCTGGTCTTTCAAGTCCACCCCGCTGCTATCAGAGGAACAGGGAGCATCACTCTCATAGCCTTCCTTGAAGTTCTCCACACTCTCGATGTGGTCCAGATTGGCAAAGTACTCATCACCCATCTCCAGGCCCTCCTTGTCTGCAAAGTCATCTGTCAGGATCTTGCCTGGGAATGAAGAGAATTAAAGGCATATTCCATGGTTATGAGGATCTTTTAGAAAGTACAGGGCTCCTTCCAGCAATACCCAGCCACTGACACATAGTCAAGACACCTCTCTTATGGGCTCTCCCTTGTCACCTCAGTGTCTTAACTCTAGTTTTTTGTTAAAGATTTTATTTATTTATTTGACAGACAGAGACCACAGGTAGGCAGAGAGAGGAGGAAGCAGGCTCCCCGCTGAGCAGAGAGCCCAACGTGGGGCTCAAACCCAGGACCCTGGGATCATGACCCGAGCCTAAGGCCGAGGCTTAACCCACTGAGCCACCCAGGCGCCCCTTAACTCTAGTTTTAAATCTTGCCCTTTCTGCCATCCTGTCTTCTTCTTCACTTGGTTTACCAAAAGGGTGTCTGCAGCTATGCTAAAAGCCTCTGGGTGGAGAGACGTGGGAGGAAATGACACACCAGGCCCTGCTCCCATGTCCCTCATCTGAAAAATCCTCACGTCCAACTGGGAAGGGTTTGTGCTATGGCAAGTGCTGTGCAATGTGTAAGCCTGATGGTTCACAGACCTGTACCTCTGGGGCAAATAATACATTATATGTTAATAATAATAAAAAAATCCTCATGTCCACTTTCAACCCTTTTCCTTCTTGTTCTTATAAAGCTCTTTGTCCCTTCCTAGTCTACCCAGACAGGCACATCACTTGTCCTGTTCTTTACATAAGAACATCCTGGCCTCTTCTTCCTCCCAAGTTCACATGTCAAGCATTTTATTCTTCTGTTTAGCTTCTCTCTGATTCAATTCCCTATCATGTCCTAACCTCAGAGGCCACCCTTTCATTTCATCACCAACCTGCATAAATACAGACAAAGGAGCCTTTGGCAATGTCATCCAAGCAGCGGATACCCCAGCCCTTGTTCTGTGTCTTGAACAGCTGTAGCCGAACCTGGAGTCCGTGCTGCACCAGCCGGTTTGTGCACATGTTTGGGTCACATTTGCAGCGTTTGTTACACTCATAGACTCTGGGAGGAGGGACAATAAACTCGATCATAACATGATTACTAGATCCATTCTGCCCACAGAACTGTAACAATTCTTAAGGTATCATCATTTAGTAGGTAGTGATCTAAGCGAGTGAATGTACTGAACTGTCCATGCTCTTTGATTCATTTGGAAATAGAGCCCAAGGAAATAACTCAGAAGGGGGAAAAGTGATTCATGGAGGTACTTATCACACTAGTTAACAGTGAATAGCAGAACGCCGAACACCTGGAGGAAAGCGAGCAAACTGATGTGAATAAAGATTAAGAGCTGTTAGAATATGTAGACAGACTACATCAATTTATAGAAAGAGATATATAAAATAAAGATGAGTGGGACAGGCAGAAGCCAATATAATAGATATGGAAAGAGGAGGAATTGGAACAAAAGTTCTGGCATAGCAGACTTTCATTCTTTCACTCTGTGAACATTTACTAACCACCCAGGGCTTTCTACATACTGGAACTCATAACCTTTCCTTTCAGGGAGCTCAAAGATCTATTAAGTTTAAGGACTGCACAGATTTAAGTATTTAAAAAATAAACTATCAAAGTTATCTAGCAAATAGTTTTACGGAGAAAACTGTCATCTTCTCAGGCATCAATATTTCTGCTCCATCTACTTTGTTCAGTGTTGGGATTTCAATTAAAGTTTCCTGACATGGAGATTTGGGAGACATCTACTTCTGGAAAGAGGACACCAGTATAATTAGAGAGTTGATGACACTGGTCCTATCCTTTTGGACAAAGATTATTAGCAGCTCCTCCCTGCTGAACATATATTTTGTGTTTGGCATTATGCCAATATGCTTCATATACGTTCTCTATTCTACCCTCGGAGCAGCCCTACAAGGATTTTTTTTTAAACCTCAAAAACCATGGAAACTAGGGGGCCCATCTGGCTAAGTGGGTAGATAGAGCATGTGACTCAGGCACAGGGGTCCTGAGTTGGAGCCCTACACTGAATGTAGAGATTCCTTAAAAATAAAACAATGAAAGCATAATATACACAGAGGAAAGAACATATACATGTCTACAGCTCAATGAATTTTCACAAACTGAACACACCATGTAACCAGCACCATCTCAAGAAGCAACTTCGTTAGGTCCCCTAAAGCCTCAGTGGGGCTGTTCTGTTCAATTCTCCTGTTTACAGCTAATAATACAAGATCAGCTTAGAATGGATGAAGTCAGAATTTGAATTTAGGTCTAATCACCACCAAAGGAACCTTTCACAGTAGGTATACTGTATCACTCATTCATTCAACAATGCTTCCTATGTGCCAGGTACTGGGTCAGTTAGATGCCGGTCATACCACCGTGAGCAAGACAGGTTCCCATCCCCATGGAGCTTATGTGCTAATGGAAAAGCAAAAACAAAAGCAAGAACAAAAGCAAGTCAACATATAAATTCAAGCTGCCCCAGATCCTATAAAAAACACAAAAGGACTGCTCAATGAGAGCATTAAGGGAGTGAAAATGACCTAGTTTTAGCGTCAGGAAAGGTCTCTCTGAGGAGGTGAGATTAAAGCTGAGAGCTCAAGGTTAAAGAAGATAACCATGCAACGAACAGTGGACGGACGCCAAGCAGAGGGCACAGCATGTACGCAGGCCCCTGAGGTAGACTGGCTAACACCAGGCAAACTAGATTCAGTAACTGAAGAATATCAGCGTGGTTAGAACAGTTTTGGAGGGAGAGAGATAGGAAGGGTCCAGATAAGCAGTGTCTTCTTGTTGCCCAAGATTAAGAGTTAGAATGAAATCCAAAATGCAGTGGGAAGCTATTAGAGTTTTAGGCAAGGAAGTGACATATTATTTGTGATTCTTTGAAAATATTTCTATGAAACATTTCAAACACGAAAAAGGACATAATGGACACTCATCTACTGCCCAGAATTAGCAAATCTGGATGTTGTTACAGACTCAAGTTTTATTATAATTAAAACATAAATGATACAGTGATGCAGCTGAAGCCAGTAACTGTCTTTCCCTTTGCTTAGCTTTCAATTTGCATTCAGCACAAATTCATCTCCTGACTTCCCTGGCATCCTT
The DNA here is from genome assembly GCF_022355385.1 of Mustela nigripes. Lineage (NCBI taxonomy): Eukaryota > Metazoa > Chordata > Mammalia > Carnivora > Mustelidae > Mustela > Mustela nigripes. The sequence goes on along the minus strand of NC_081570.1, from coordinate 106,059,319 downwards.
CATCTCTTGTGAAGATCCTCAGACATACAGGTTTTCTACTAAGCCTGTTCTTCCAGAGCTTCTCTTGCAGCTGGATCTGCACTGCTCGCACACTGGCTGTCCCATCTGGTGTGTGGCTGTCAGCCAAGTCCCCTTCACCCCACCACCTCCAGGGTTCTCCCTCAATCCTCTTTTTGTGTTGGAGCTGCTATTTCCTGGGTCAAAATGTCTTCCCCTCTCTTGACTTTTCCCCTTATGGCAAATAATTCCAGTTAACTTTCTTTTCTTTTTTTTTAAAAGATTTTATTCACGTATTTGACAGAGAGGAGAGTATAAGCAGGGGGAGCGGCAGGGAGAGGGAGAAGCAAGCTCCCCGCTGAGCAGAGAGCCCAACATGGGGCTCCATCCCAGGACCCTGGGATCATGAACTGAGCCAAAGGCAGGTGCTTAACCAACTGAGCCACCCAGGTGCCCCCTCCAATTAACTTTCTCTGGGAAGGAAACTAAATTGACAATTTTGAGGTGTTCATGTCTAAAAAATGTCTTTAGTTTAACACTTAAAACTCATTGCCTGGGGTTTAGAACTCTGGGTTATAAGTAATTTCTCCTCAGAATTCTGAATAGGGTACTTAATTTCCATCTAGCTTCCCATGTCATTTTGAGAAGGCCGAAGACATTGATTCTTTATTTTTGTGGTCTATTTCTCTTCTCTAGAAGCTTTTAGGATTTCTAGTTTGTCTTCAGTGTTCTGTGGACACAATGATTTCATTTTCTTATAATATTTTTTAGTGGTGATCTATTTTCATCTGCTATGCTGGGACATGACTTGCATTTTCCATTTGGAAACAGACCCTTCTTCAATTGTAGGAAAATTTCTGCATTATTTCATTGATGTTTTTCTCTTCTTCTGTTCTCTCTGCTAATTATGTATCTTGAGTACCAGGGTTTGTTTCCATGTTCATATATAATCATTTTATCAAGTTTTATATCCCCCTCTTTCATTGTCTGAGTCTTTGCCTGCCTTTTTCAATCTTATATGCTGGTTTCACCTCCTCTGCTCAGTCTCTGATTGGAGAACCCAGGGATGACTGCTGGGGCTCCTTTTCTTATCTAGTATCAATATTCTCTCTAGGTAAACTCATCCAGGCTTTAAATACTGCCTCTTACTTATGTTCAGGGTTCCTAATTCCTCATGTCCAGTCCTTATACTTCTCTCCAGAAGTCTCACTGCCTTCTTGATATTTCTCCTAGGAGTGTCTAGGAAGGACCTCAAACATAATATGGCCAGAGAAAAAGCTGAGTTTCTTCCAGACCTGCAACTCCTCCAGACCTCCATCTCAGTAAAAAGCACCAACACCCACTTTATCGCTGAAGTATAAAATTTAGAGGACTTGACCTTGATTCTGCTGCTTCCCTCCCACTCCATCAATCAAGTTCTGCAGCTCTAACTCCAAATGAAGCCCAACTCTACCCTCTTTCAGCTCTACTTGCTGTGTGCATTCTAGAACAAGGCCCAGCAACCACCACCTCTTGCCTATATCCCTGTAATTCATCTCCTAAGTGGATTTCCCAGTTTTACTTTTGCTGCCCTAAGACACAGTCTCCACAAAGCCATGGTAACCTTCAAAAAGTAGATGGCATCATTTGCCTGCTTGAAATTCTCTAACAGTTCCCTATCACACCATGATTTGTTTCTAATTTTTTTTTTAAAGATTTTATTTATTTATTTGACGGACAGAGACCACAAGTAGGCAGAGAAGCAGGCAGAGAGAGAGGAGGAAGCAGGCTCCCTGCTGATCAGAGGGCCCAATGCGGGGCTCTATCCCAGGACCCTGGGATCATGACCTGAGCTGAAGGCAGAGGCTTTAACCCACTGAGCCACCCAGGCGCCCCTGTTTCTAATTTTTATTCTCATTTACTAAGTCCTATATAATCAGGTCCCTGCATGCTTCGCTCTGAACACATCTCCCTTGCCACCATAACTGCAGTCTGTTAAGATGTACATACAACTATGAAATGGAGAACACTTTTAACTGCAACTGCTAGATCCTATTCAATCATTAGAAGTCTTCATTTAAAAGAAAGCCCAAGGAAGAAACATGTGCTGGAAATTCAGTAAGATTTAAATGATAAAACACTTGGTTTCGGTTACTCTATTTTTGGTTCCAATTTTTAGAACTCTGTCTGTGAAGTGCTTCACTTTCCCCTACTTACCCTGTGGGCAGACACTCTTCTAGTCTCTTGTACTGGTAGCCAGAGTTAGGGTTGATCTGGCCGCCCGGGGTGCAGGCTGTGGCCTGGATAGTTAGTTGATGACAGGCACATTTGGACCTGAATTAAGACAGAAGGATATGACGGCCAGAGCTGTGAGACTTTCTTTAGAGGTAGGAAGTACTACAAAAGAATAGGGAGAACAGTGAAATTTTTCTTGTCATACATGTAAATGAGAAGGGAAAAGGGAAAAGACAGTAAGAACATGACAGACCACAAGGAAGACAGAATGAAACCAAGTGGCAACTAAAAGCACAATGGAGGGACACAAAGGAAAAAGGGGGAGAATCAGAGAAAAACAAACACAGGGCATGTGTACCCAGGGTCATGCAGTGGGGGCCATGTCAGACCCAAGCCTCTCTCACTGCTTCATGGAGGCCTAATGGCAGGAGCTCCAGCTGAGGGAGGATGTAAATAGGAAACAAATGGAGAAAGAAGGTAAAGGAAAGACAAGGATAACAAAGTTGGAGGCAGGGCCAGCAATTACCCTACCAACTCACTTGTCACGGCACCCATCCTTGCAGTCACAACCGACCAGAAATTCTGGGCCCGTGTTAATGAAAACACCCTTGCCCGGGATTCGTTCCTTACTGTAGGCCACCTGGGGTGGGGGGGTTGTGTCAATCTCATTGACACAGGATAGGGGAACATCTTCCTTCCCGTAAGTGATGTCCAATATATAGTAAAAAGGTTTATAGGGCTGAAACTTGCGGTCCACAAGAACATATGGATCCAAACAGAACATCTCCAGGAAGAGGAAGTCACAGCCAGTCTCAAAAAGATAGCGCTCAATCTCCTGCATTGTCCGAAGGCAGAGGCCACAGGGTGTCTTATAGATAACATGAAAGCCCATCTTGCGGTTAACTCGGCGGCGGGCTGTCATCCGCCGGAAGTCATAGAGTAGTGGGACCAGCAGAGGATTCTTGCCCCGGTACTGCGCACTTCTCATAGGTCTGACTCGGGACAGACAGGTGTAGCTGCACACATGAGGTAAGTAGAAGAGCTTCTCCATGGGGGCTCGGTAGGAGGGCTCTGCTGGGGCCCGCTCCAGCATGCCGTGGAAGGCGGGAGGTGCTGGGGGTACTGGGGGTGCTGCTGGGGCAGAGGCTGCTGAGCTTAATGGTGGTCTGCAAAAGACACGTGAGAGATCAGGTAAGAGGGCAACAGGACCCTTCTGCTGCAGAAGGCCCCTGCTGCTGGCTAGCTCACTCATCTTTCAAACAGCTGTGCCCGGGAAGCCACAGATGACACAAGGAAGTCACGTTTTCCCTTGCTTTACCAAACTTGGACACTAAGAGGTCCTGGTTACTCTTCACTGAATGAAAATATCTCCACCTCACCAGTATACCTTATTATTATTATTTTTTTAAGATTTTATTTATTTATCTGACACAGAGAGAGAGAGAGTGAGAGAGGGAATACAAGCAAAGGGAGTGGGAGAGGGAGAAGCAGGCTTCCCGCTGAGCAGGGAGCCCGACGTGGGGCTTGATCTCAAGACCCTGGATCATGACCCGAATTGAAGGAAGACACTCAACCAACCAAGGCACCCAGGCGTCACAACAGTATACCTCTTCCTAAAATTTTTTTTGCCTGTGAGTTACAGACATACAGTCCAGTTTACTACCAATATTTTCCCCCTTTTATGTGTCCTACAGACTGTGATTCAAGGAAAGAGGTAGGAGTAATCCCTTTCTACTGTACCAATTATGACACCACATTCAATGAAAAGTTTTAAACAAATGACTTCTAGTGATTCTGTATTTCTAGGCACTTTTTTTTTTTTTTAAGATTTTATTTATTTGACAGACAGAGATCACAAGTAGGCAGAGAGGCAGGCAGAGAAAGAGAGAGGAGGAAGCAGCTCTCTGCTGAGCAGAGAGTCCGATGGAGAGCTCAATCCCAGGACCCTGGGATATGACCTGAGCCGAAGGCAGAGGCTTAACCCACTGAGCCACCCAGGTGCCCCACAGGCACCTCATTTCTAATTATTTTCACACCCTGTTTGTTGGAAACTTCCCAAGTTAAAGCTTTCTTTTCTGATCACCTGGGTGGCTCAGTGAGTATTAAATGTCTGACTTTATTTTGGCTCTGGTCATGATCTCACCATCCTGAGATCAAGCCCCGTATCAGACTCCACACTGTGTGGAGTGTGCTTGAGATTCTCTCTGCCCTTCCCCACACTTACATGGGTGTACTCTCTCAAATAAATCAATCTTTTTTTTTTCTTTTTAAAGATTTTATTTATTTATTTGACAGAGAGAGATCACAAGTAGGCAGAGAGGCAGGCAGAGAGAGAGAGAGAGAGAGAGAAAGGAAGCAGGCTCCCTGTAGATGCAGGACTCGATCCCAGGACCCTGAGATCATGACGTGAGCTGAAGGCAGAGGCTTAACCCACTGAGCCACCCAGGTGCCCTCAAATAAATCAATCTTTAAAAAAAAAAAAAAAAAGCTAAAACAAAACCCTAAAAACAAGAAAGCTTTCAAGTCCAACTCCTCACCATCATAGCCTTAAGTAAGCCCCTTGGAACCAAGAATGTCCCCAGTGAGTATTTAGTCCATGCTGCCACCTCCCCACAGAAAGCCTAGGAGTTTCTCACCTGTATGTCTGGTTGCTACCAGGCTTCCCAGCAGGGACATTTTCACTGAGTGCTGGAGATGTAGGGGAGGAATGACCAGAGCCCACAGATCCTGGCCGGAAGGATGTGCTCTTTTTGGCTACCTGCTTCCGAGATTGGGCAAGCTGACTTTCTAAGCTGCTAAGAGATTAAACATCATACAGTAAAGAATACAGAAAATGCAATGTGAAAGAAACTAGTAAATAAGAAAAAATATCACTCACTCATTGTCACCTGCCTGTGGGGACAGAGGGGGTGCAGGTAGGGCAGGTGGGACAGGGGGGGTAGGAGGGGCTGTAGGCTGCAGGGGCTCCATTGGCTTGAACTGTGTCCCAGTACTGGTCAGATCCTGGGTGTACTGGACCACAGGGCCTTTGCTCCTCACGGCACCTAGAGAAAAGAGGAAACTGACCACTGAAGATGACAGCTGTGTCATGTATACTCATGCACATACCCAATCATCAATTTACATAATATACATAAGCAGCAATGGAAACATTTTGAGTAAGTGTCAAGACTGTCGTTCCATTATTTAAACCAATGAGTGAAAACACTTACTGGCACAGGCTGGCTTCAACCCAGTAAGGCTTTATCTTTCTGCCTTAAACACAGTTTATGCTGGTAATTAGGTTATTCTTTGGTGAAAAATTTTAAAAAAACATTCTTTGATCAACTAATGATATCAGGAAAAATCAACCAAAAAGTAGGCCAGGAACATATAAAAACAAAAGCTGTCCAGGCGTTTAAAAAAATTGACAATGAATCACATACAAAGCAGATAGTTCTCATATGGATAACAGAGGTAACTATACTACCACATCCACCCCTAAGCCAGTTGTTTCAGATTTTTATGGGGTCGTTTAGAATGAATCAGAGCCATTGCACTAAGTGGAGGCACCACGTACTACTGGAAACTACTCAGGACACACCTCCTGTTTCCAGTGAGTCAGTGGTGTCATCCTGGTAAACAAAGAATAGCTATTGTACAGACTCTCCTTTGCTGCTTTGCCTGTTTCTTTCCTCCCGTTCGGTGTCTTTCTTTTTTTTTTTTTTTTTTTTTTTTTTTTATAAGATTTTATTTATTTATTTGACAGACAGAGATCACAAGTAGGCAGAGAGGCAGGCAGAGAGAGAGGAGGAAGCAGGCTCCCTGCTGAGCAGAGAGCCCGATGTGGGACTCGATCCCAGGACCCTGAGATCATGACCTGAGCCGAAGGCAGAGGCTTTAACCCACTGAGCCACCCAGGCGCCCCCGTTCGGTGTCTTTCAAGACATACCCATATTTGGACGTGTCCTGAGCTGTCCTCCTTGCTTCTTCTCCAGTGCAGAGGCTGAGGATGTCTTCATACTGAACATGGGCTCTAGCCGCGTAGAGCCTCGATAGATCCATTCACATCTTTTGTCATCCTGGGGGATTGGGAGGAAGGAAGGTTGGAGGGAAATGAAGCAAAGGTTAGAAACTATATCCTGCCATCTGTGCAGAATATGCCTCCATGTGCTCCTTGAAGGAAATCTCCCTGATGAATGCCAAATTCCCTATCTACTCAATAAACTTATGTTCCAGTTTCCATGACAGCCATCAGGAAAATGAAAAAGAAAATCACATATTCTTCACTTAAAAAATTACAGGAGAGACAGATGTTTATATTGAGTATAAGTGGTGTGACACAGATCATTAAGGCCTTAAGGAACAAAAGACTGAGGATAGCTCAAAGACTGGAACTCTAAGAAAGGCATGAAAGGGGAGAAGAGGACAGGTACAGAAGATCCAAGAGTTAAACTGGGCCTTGAATGATCATCAGGGGGAGCCTGGGTGGCTGTCAATTAAGCATCTGCCTTTCAATCAGGTCATGATCGCAAAGTCCCAGGATGGAGCCCTGCATGGGTGGTGGGGAGGGTCCCTGCTCAGTGTGGAGTCTGCTTCTCCCTTTCCCTCCACTCCTCCCCCACTCCTGCTTGTACGCTCTCTCTCAAATAAATAAAATCCTAAAAAAAAAAAAAAAAAATCATCAGGACCTCTAATTCTTTGACACCTCCTTTTGGTCTCACTATGCTACCAAAACCCTGATCCTGGACAATTGGAACTGTCTTCTCCATGCCTATATGCAATGTAAATATCCTGAGAGAGAGAAAAACAAACCAATATGCAAATTAGCTCACAGTTAAATTTGGGATTTTTTTTTTTTAATATTTTCTTAAAAGAGAGCAAGCATGTGTGCACACGAGTAGGGAAGCTGGGGGGAGGCACAGGAAGAGCAAGCAGCAGACTCTCTGCTAAGCAGGGAACCTTATGTGGGGCTTGCTCCCAGGACCCCAAGATTATGACCTGAGCTTAACCGACTGAGCCACCCTAGGTGCCCCAGGAATTTTCAATAACCACCAGAGAGAAACAAAAAGATAAAGTAAAATTTGCTCCCAAACAGTGAAAACAGATAGCATAAGAAAAGGGAAAATTATGGAGGACTACAAAATCATCCTCATTACTGCCTCTTATGCTCCCCCATCCCACTCTGAGCCTTGTGTCCAAAACTCCGGGAAGAACAGTACCAGGAAGAGGATCCTGACTAGGCTGCCATCCACCTCCTCGACGCGGGACTTCCACCACGTGCCTTCCCATTCAGTCTTGATAAGCTGGCCACTCTTGAGCAGTACCATGGGGCGGTTGGGGTAAGCCGTGATATACTCTTCTATGAAGTCCCGGCAGGAGATGTCTTCTATGTCCTCCCAAGTCTTTTTCACTGTGCCAAGGAAGAAGGAGGGCTGAGAGAGGGCAAGTGGAGCAGGTCTCTCTTTCTCTCTCTCTCTCTCTTTTTTTTTTTTTTTGTTTAAAGTAATCTCTGTGCGGGACGCCTGGGTGGCTCAGTTGGTTAAGCAGCTGCCTTCGGCTCGGGTCATGATCCCAGGGTCCTGGGATCGAGTCCCACATCGGGCTCCTTGCTCAGCTCAGGTCATGATCCCAGGGTCCTGGGATCGAGTCCCACATCGGGCTCCTTGCTCAGCTCCCTCTCTCTCTGATAAATAAATAAAATCTTAAAAAAAAAAAAAAGTAATCTCTGTGCTTAATGTGGGGCTTGAACTCATGACCCCAAGGTTAAGAGTTGCATGCTCTACCATTTTTGCCAGCCAGGCACCCCAGGGCTTATCTTGATAGGAAAAAAACAAATGGTTGACAAGGAGATGTTGGCCATTTTTCAAGTTGGGAGGGAGAGAAAAATAAAGAAAGAAAACATAACCTGAGAAGCAAAACCAAGACTACCTGAAAGTATTGAACCTATTGTGTAAATGCACACATAGACCAAATCAATACTAACTAAGCAATATGCAAATATAGGTGAGTCACTTATTTCATAAAAATGGATGTTTTGTTTAGGAAAATTCAAGTGAAAATTCTTGCTAACCTGATATAAGTCTAGAGATAAATAAAAAAGATCAGGTGGCATGATGAAATTGATTAAAAAAAAATTGTCCTTCCTTCTCATTCTGTATCAGGCTACTTTTAAGGGACCCAGAATGTATTTACCGTCCTTTTATATGGAAAGGGATCAGTGTTAGTTAACTCTTTTGTAATTAAAAACAACTGCTTTGTAGAGTCTGTTCCCAAGCCAGAGACACAAGTATGGAAGGCACTATGAAAACTCCATCTAACTCAGCTTCTGCAGAGAGCACTATGCAGCTACAGATTTATACAAATGTTAGATGAAGGACAAGACTAGGAAAGAAACAACATCTCCTTAAGCCTAAATCACTCAGAAACAAAATCAAAACACAACTACAATATGAGAATCCACCCAAGGTCAGTCATGATTTCCTAGTATCCCACTCTTCAACTACAAAGATCCAGCACTAGAGACAAGCAAATAGAACTGTTATCTCCCAAAAGACATTAATCAAACTTACGCCCTTTGAGATGGAAGCACCACATATATCAGGGCCTGCCTTCCTCCCTCCATTTTCTTTTCTTTTCCTTTCAGGGCTTTTCAACTGATTATCTTAACAAGAAATATAAGGTAGAAGAGGAAATGGATAAAACTCAGAAAGGAAGGAGGGACACTCACGTGGCCGGCAAATGGGATATAGTTCAGACTGTGTGACATAGGAAGCATAACCATCATCAAAGAAAATGAGAAACCTGTAAGTAAAGAGCGATGGCAGAAAGATCAGGGGTTATATTTAACATGACCTACAGAAATTTCATAGCTTCTCCTCTTGATCACAATAGGACATACTCCTGGGAAAATGTTCTGGTGTACTACTTCCTTCCTATTACTCTTCCAAGAGTTAGGAATTCTCCCTCAATCTAACCAATTTACCTCCACTTTTCTAAAACCTACTCATTCTTGTTTCACTATCAGACTCCTATTTTGCTAAAACCATTTAGTTTCCCCTTCCTTCCTATTCCCCTAACAACCATTAAACAATCTTAATGACTCTCCTCCTAGTTTTACCTCCAAGTTTTTCTTGAGGAAAAAAAGAAAAAAACGAGGAAGAATCACCCACATGACCTCTGTTGCAAAAAAAAAAAAAAAAAATCAAGGGCTTCTGGTCACAAAAGCTAATTGTGAAATATTGACTATGGTTTGAATAGGGCAGGTGCTTTGCTACTGGTTTCCACTCTCTTTACAATCCTCTGTCCAGGTACCTGAGCTTGTTTTTGACGTTTGGTGTCTCAGCTACAATGCCAGCATAGAGCCAGACCTGATTCCCATCCTTGTACTTGGCTACCACTCGACTGCCCACAAAGAGCTTGTCAGCAGGAGGGTGGTAATCATAGGCAATATGGTTCCCCGACAGGAGACTCTTCCCTTTGTTGTCAAATTTCACCTTGTACTTCTTTCCTGGTCCTGAGTAAAGGGAAAAAAATGAACAAAAATTTTTAAAAACCATCAGTTTCTGTGTAAATCCTGACTTCTACATGAGAGACAAAAGGCAAGGCTGTGGGGAAAAGAAATGATCAGCAATGGAGACCTGCAGGTTGCCTTTTTCATTAGCGCTTCTTCTAGCTTGAACATACCAACCGTCTGGATAGCGATAAGGGTGCCTTTGTGCCATGTCTTAGTTCTCTTCTTGCCCAGGATGCGCATGCTAACTATAAGGTCACCATCTTTGCTCAGTTCGCCAGACATCTGACTTAAGGTCCCTACAAAAGAAAGCAAAGATGTTCTAAAAAAAAATATGACATAGATATGGGGAGTAAATGGGAAAGTTAAGATAGTGTAATATAGTAATTGATGAAAATGGAGGTAATCACTGATCCTTAGTCACTTTTGCTGCTCTCTCAAGTAGACAAAAAGCATAGCTGACTCAACTATTTTTGCTAACAGGAAATACTTGCATAATTGCAATTCACATGTAATTCAAGAACATCTCACTTTAACCAAGTATCTCCAACTCCTTATTAACAATATTAATTACACTCACTAAGTGCTAAGTAGTATTTATAAAACAATTTTCCATTGGAGAGCTATCAACAGCCCTATTGGACAAAGTTTCCCTTAGATCTCTTTTTAAGATCTTGAGTTGCGGGAGGCCTGGGTGGCTCAACTGGTTAAATGCCTGCCTTCGGTTTAGGTCATGATCCCATGGTCCTCAGACTGAGTCCTGCATCAGGCTCCTTGCTCAGTGGTGAGCCTGCTTCTTCCTTTCTCTCTGCCTGCCACTCCCCCTTCTTGTGCATGTGCACTCTCTCTCTGGCAAATAAATAAAATCTTAAAAAAGAGAGTTTGAGTTCCTCTCTTCTAAATGCCATCTAGAAGTGGTCATGAGCACAGAGCTAAGAAGGTATTTGGATAAAGCCACCACACATTAGAAAATCAGCAGACAAGACTTAAGCAAGACAAGGAAAACCTGTGGTGTTTAAAGAACCCAACATAAGTGGAAGAGAATTCTAATGCTAAAACAGAGCCAGTTACTCATGAAATCTCTGTAGGAATTCACTTCCCATCTCCACCCCCACTCTCTATGCTGAGATAACTCCAGACCCTAACCTTTATGTAGATCCTGGGAACTGCTCTTCTTGTTGACAGCATCCATGAACTTCTGGACATCCTGAGCGGACTTTCTTAAGGCAGCCATAGCTTCACGGAGCTGTAAGAAAGGTGATGAGGGAAACAAGGTTTAAAATAGCATGGCTTAGCCCTGAGAGTAAGAACTCATCTTTCAAAATTCTTTTTCTCCCCCCAAATATTTTATTTGACAGAGAGGAAGACAGAGCACACAAGCAGGGGGAGCAGGAGAGGGAGAAGCAGGATCCCTGCCAAGCAGGGCGCCTGATGTGGGGCTTGATCCCAGGACCCTCATTATCGCAACCTAAGCCGAAGGCAGATGCTTAACTGACTGAGCCATCCAGACACCCCAGAACTTTGTCTTTCAAAAAACCGAATAGAATGAGTTACGGTTGAGAAGGTATGGTTACTTTACTAGGCAAAATTGCCCTTATAAATCTGGTTCAGAAATCAGCTTTAGAAAAAGAAAAAGAAATCAGCTTTAGAAACCTTCCTTGATTAATTTCACCTAGTGGATTCTACATTTATATAGCACTCAGTGCATGCATCTCTAAGGAACCTTTGCTGCATCCTCAGAACACCTATTAGGGGACTGGAACCCACAGGGCTGATTATCTTTTTTTTTTTTTTTTTAATATTTTATTCATTTATTTGACAGAGAGAGATCACAAGTAGGCAGAGAGGCAGGCAGAGAGAGAGAGAGAGGAGGAAACAGGCTCCCTGCTGAGCAGAGAGCCTGATGCGGGACTCGATCCCAGGACTCTGAGATCATGACCTGAGCCGAAGGCAGCGGCTTAACCCACTGAGCCACCCAGGTGCCCAGGGCTGATTATCGTGATGGCTGAAGTGACCGAATGATCAGGCCAGAAGTTTCTCCCATCTTCATATTCTTTTTTTGTTTTTTAAAGATTTTATTTATTTATTTCATAGACAGCGATCACAAGTAGACAGAGAGGCAGGCAGAGAAAGAGGGGGAAGGAGGTTCCCTGCTGAGCAGAGAGCCCAAAGCCGGTCTCTATTCTAGGACCCTGGGATCATGACCTGAGCCAAAGCCAGAGAGGCTTTAACACACTGAGCCACCCAGGCGCCCCAACATCTTCATATTCTTATCTTTCAGTTTACCTTCCCCATCCCAACTCACCTTCTGGTCTTTGGGAGTTCTGCTCCCAGCATCACCTATGGACGAGAGAAGCTCTAATGAGTGTAAGATCCTTACACATAAGAATTTCCACGAATTCAGTAACTAAGCTACTTTTTTTTTTCATTGAGACATTCTATTTCCATGTATTATATTATATTGTATTGTATTATATATTACATTGTATACATGTATTATATTATAAACTACTTAAAAATATTATCATGGAACTATTACTAATAACTATTGACAACCACATGTAAATATGTATGTAAAAGTACTAAACGGTCCAGAAGGGGACGAGAGGGAGAATGCTCCCTGCTCAGCATGGGACTTGATCCAAGGACCCCAGGATCATGATCTGAGCTGAAGTCAGACACTTAACTGACTGAGCCACCCAAGCACCCTGTATATTTAAGTTTTTTTTTTTTTTTTTTAAAAGATTTTATTTATTTATTTGTAAGAGAGAGAGAGAGTGAGAGCGAGCACAGGCAGACAGAGTGGAAGGCAGAGTCAGAGGGAGAAGCAGGCTCCCTGCGGAGCAAGTAGCCCGATGTGGGACTCGATCCCAGGACGCTGGGATCATGACCTGAGCCGAAGGCAGCTGCTTAACCAACTGAGCCACCCAGGCGTCCCATATTTAAGTTTTTATAACAAAAATTTGCCTAGACACTATCTGAATGATTTGAAAAATGTGGTCAGTGAATGAAGCAAAAATGTTTATTCTTGAGTAGCGCTGTCCAACAGAACTTCCTGTTGTGATAGATATGCTCATCAATACTTGTTAGTCTCTCCTTTTGATTACAGCCATCCTAATATAAAGTGATTCTGATTTGCATTTCCTTAATGACTAATGATGTCAAGCATTTTTTCCATATACTTAGTGGCATTTACATATCTTTTTTTTTTTTTTAAAGATTTTATTTATTTATTCGACAGAGAGAGACACAGTGAAAGAGGGAACACAAGCTGGGGGCATGGGAGAGGGAGAAACAACCTTCCCACCAAGCAGGGAGCCTGATGCGGGGCGGGGTCCGGGAATCATGACCACAGCAGAAGGCAGATGCTTAATGACTGAGCCACCCAGGCGCCCCTGAAAGTGCCTTTTAAAAAGTAAAAATATTCATGTGGTAAAAAACTAAAACATTATAAAAGGACACAAAATAAAACAGACCTCCCTCATATTCCTGCCTCTAGTTACTCTCCTTAAAAGCAACCAATATATCAGTTTCTTCTGCAGCCAGATATTCTGTAAATGTACATATGTACTCTTTCCCCTCTCAATCCTTTTACTCATATTCAACATGCAGTTTTAATGTTGCTTTTTATCCCAGTATTCCCTCTCAGTATCTATAAATCTTTCTTTTCCCTCATTTTTTTTTATTGTGGTAAAATACATATAACATAAAATAGATCTCCTAACCTTTTTTTGTTAGAGAGGTATGTACAAAGTTTATTAAAAATTGACATGGTGGGGTGCCTGGGTGGCTCAGTGGGTTGAGCCGCTGCCTTCGGCTCAGGTCATGATCTCAGGGTCCTGGGATCGAGTCCCGCATCGGGCTCTCTGCTCAGCAGGGAGCCTGCTTCCCTCTCTCTCTCTCTCTCTGCCTGCCTATCCATCTACTTGTGATTTCTCTCTGTCAAATAAATAAATAAATAAATAAATAAAATCTTAAAAAAAAAAAAATTTACATGGTAGGTTCAGCCAGATTTTGCATATTTAAGAAAAGTTAGAAAAAATGAGAAAATTGAATATTAAAGTTTTTACTAGAGACTGATTTATAAACATATAATTTGAGATTTTTAAAGTGAGAGAAACACTATATACAGATTAAGGATATAACAGCTTTGGGTCTTTTACACTTACCATCATTCAGATCACCAGCTCTTCTGATAAAGAACTGGACATCATAACCTCAAATTACCTCATACACTTAAAATGTAATTAGCATTTTATTTGTTTTGTTCATTATGTAGAAGAATAGTTACATGTTTTAATTCACTTTTATATCTGAGGGCCCATTTCCCTAATCTTTCCAAAGACTATTAAAAGGAAGATCGTGTTGACTACCAACTTAATTTTACATATAGGTTAGCTGAGATCTTTTGAGACATTAGGACAAATTTTTGCCCTTGACTCTAAATTACTAATTTTTAAATACTCCTTTTTCTTTATTATTTTATTAGGAAGGTCTACACACAACATGGGGCTCAAACTCACAACCATGAGATCGAGTCACATGTTCTACTGACTGAACCAGCCAAGCACCCTTTAATTACTAATTTTTAAAAATATTTTTAATAAACATATAATGTATTATTAGCCCCAGGGGTACAGGTCTGTGAATCGCCAGGTTTGCATACTTCACAGCACTCACCATAGCACATACCCTCCCCAATGTCCATAACCCCACCACCCTCTCCCGATCCCCCTCCCCCTAGCAACCCTCAGTTTGTTTTGTGAGATTAAGAGTCTCTTATGGTTTGTCTCCCTCCTGATCACTTCTTGTTTTATTTATTCTTTTCCTACCCCCCAAGCCCCCCACGTTGCATCTCCACTTCCTCACATCAGGGAGATCATATGATAGTTGTCTTTCTCCGACTGACATATTTCGCTAAGCATAATACCCTCTATTCCATCCATGTCATCGCAAATGGCAAGATTCCACTTCTTTTGATGGCTGCATAGTCCTTAACCATTTTTAAGCAAACAGTTCATAGTATTAAGTATATTGATATCATTGTGTAAGCAACAACTTTACTGAAAAATGTTAAGGCCTAAATAAATTGTTTTTGTGTAGAAGCACTAAATAGTATGAAATTATTAGCTATCCCTATATTGTTCTTTTAATATTATCAATAGTTTTTTGGGGGAGAGGTGAGTGAGGAACATGACAGGCTGATTCTCAAATATACATAAAAGCATGACAGGTAAAAAGAGCCAAGACATTCTTGAAGAAAACCAAGGTGAGGTTACTGGAGTTAACAGATGTAGAAACTTGCAAAGCTCAGTTATACACAATATAGAATTAAGAAAAAATGACAGAGCAATGAAACATAATAGAAAGTCCAGAAATAAATCCCAAATACATGGAAATAATTTATGACAAGCAGATATTTCAGTAAGAAGGGGCTCATTTCAGTAAGTGGCACTGGAACATTAATAACCACACACACACAAAATTCAGACCTTTACCTCAAATATTACATAAAAAATAAACTTCAGTTGGATTAAAGGCAGAACTATGAAACTTTCAAAGGCAACATAAGATATATTTATAATAAAGCATCAGAGCAGAAGGGCTATAAAAACCAATCACCATAAAAGGAAATGCTAAAATTATAACTTCTGTTTATCAACGAAGAACATGAAAAGTAAAGATAAACCATAAGCTGGGAATGGTATTTCCAACTCGTAACTACAAAGGATTAGTATTTGTTACGTATAAAGACTTCCTATGAATCAAGAAAAAGACAAATGATCATTGAGGAAACAAACAAGAAATATGAACAGATTTCAAAGAAAAACTACAAGGGGCACAAGGGGCACCTGGATGGCTCCCCTCTCCCTCTGCCTGCTGCTCCCCTTGCTGGTGCGTGCTCTAATAAATAAATAAAATCTTTAAAAAATAAAATAAAATTTTTAAAAAGATTATTTATTTATTTGACAGAGAGAGACCACAAGTAGGCAAAGAAGAAGGCAGAGAGAGAGGAGGAAGCAGGCTCCCTGCTGAGTAGAGAGCCCGATGTGGGGCTTGATCCCAGTCAGGACCCTGAGATCATGACCTGAGCTGAAGGCAGAGGCTTTAACCCACTGAGCCACCCAGGTGGCCCTAAAAAATAAAATAAAATTTAAAAACCGCAATACCAAGTGTTGTCAAGGATGTGGAGCACAGGACACATTATTCCATGGGCAGTTACAAACATAAAATGGTACAATTGCTTTGGGAAGCTATTCGTTATTTATCCAGTAATATTAGAATTTCCGTATCCTAAGAACTAGCAACTCCTCTCTTAGAAGTATATATATCCTAAAAATTTAGTAAGACTGCCAAAATAGAAAGATTTTTTCACATCATAAGACACTTTTTAAAAATTTTTTTATTTTTAAGATTTCATTTATTCATTTGACAGAGAGAGACACAGCGAGAGAAGGAACACAAGCAGGGGGAGTGGGAGAGGGAGAAGCAGGCTTCCCGCCAAGCAGGAAGCCCAATGTGGAGCTCCATCCCAGGACCCTGGCATCATGATCCGAGCCAAAGGCAGATGCTTAATGACTGGCCTCCCAGGCACCCCACCACAAGACACTCTTGACAGAGAACAAACCAAGGGCTGATGGAGGGACATGGGTAGGGGATGGGCTAGATGGGTGATGGGTATTAAAGAAGGCACCTATGGGCGCCTGGGTGGCTCAGTGGGTTAAGCCGCTGCCTTCGGCTCGGGTCATGATCTCAGGGTCCTGGGATTGAGTCCCGCATCGGGCTCTCTGCTCGGCAGGGAGCCTGCTTCCTCCTCTCTCTCTCTCTCTGCCTGCCTCTATGCCTACTTGTGATCTTTCTCTGTCAAATAAATGAATAAAATCTTCAAAAAATAAATAAATAAATAAATAAAGGCGGCACCTGTGATGAGCACTGGGTGTTGTGATGAAGCACTGAATTCTACTCCAGAAATCAGTACTGCACTATCTGTTAACTAAAAATAATTTAAATTAAAAAATAATAAATAAATTAATAGAAAATGGATCGGGAGTTATGTGTAAGAATATTTAGAGCATTATTTGAAATGAAAACAAATGAAATGTCAACTGGCAGGAGAATAGATATATTGTGTCATATTCATAAGATGGAATAGTATACTGTAGTAGTTATTGAACTAAGCATCCCACATTGGCATGACGTTAAAGAAATTATTGAAAAATGCATATACTAAGAATCCATTTATACAGTTAAAAAATAGGCAAAACTGTAGCACTGGTAATAGTCATATGAAAAGAATGATTCCCCTACGCAGAAAACAAGTTTAAAACCAGAAAAAGTTGTTAGAAACAATCAATTCAGGGCACTGGAAACTGACCAAAAACAAACAACAAATTGGTAAGTATTTGTTCTTGAAAAACTGCTAAAATTCTGGCAAGGAAGGTTAAAGCTTGTGGACCTCTTGCCTGGGGCAGCTCCCATCCCTACCTATTCCACCTCTAGCTGGGTGAGTGGAAACTACAGCTTTATCACTGAGGCGCTAGCCTGACAAGGAGCAGCGCTGTTACTCTGAGGTTGCAGATCTTGTTTAGTGTGAGCCACAAACCAGTTTTAAGTCCAACAAGGAGATCCTGAAAATGAGAGAGCCATGGACAGGCTTAAATAAATTCTCTATACATTCTTGGGTAACTGTTAAACTATCCACATGCCAAGAAGACCCAGGAGAGTCAATGGAGACTTGAGAACTAGAAGTACTCTGAATGCATTCCCCACACCTCTGAAAAACTTACTGGCTGGCGCAACTGGGTGGCTCAGTTGGTAGAGTGAGCAACTTGATCTCGGAGTCGTAAGTTCGAGCCCCACAATGTACGTAGGGATTACTTAAAAATAAAATCTTAAGAATACATATATATATTTCAAAGAAATAATGACTGAAATACTTCTAAATTTGATGAAAAACTTCAACCGACAGTCCAAATTCAGTGACTCTCAAGTAGGACAAATACAGAGAGAACTGCACATAGACACATCCTACTAAAATCAAAAGAGACAATCTTAAAAGCAGTTAAGACAAAAATGACTCATATCCAGGATACAAACATTTTCATCTGACTTTCCATCAGAAATCATGGAAACCAGAAGACACTGGAATGGCATATTTGAAGTGTCAAAAGAAAACAGTCAATCAAGAATTCTATATACCATGGGATGCCAGGGTGGCTTAGTTGGTTGGGCGTCTGCCTTCAGGTCAGGTCACGATCCCAGGGTCCTGGGATCAAGGCCCACATTGGGATCCTTGCTCCGTAGGAGCCTACTTCTCCCTCTCCGTCTGCCTACTGCTCCTCCTGCTTGTGTTCCCTCTGTCAAGTAAATAATAAAATCTTGAAGGAAAAAAAAATAAGAATTCTATATCCCAAGGGTGCCTGGATGGCACAGTCAGTTAAGTGTCCGACTCTTAGTTTTGGCTCAAGTCATGATCACAGGGTTGTGAGATCAAGCTGTGCGTCAGGCTCTATACTCGATGCAGAGTCTGCTTGAGATACTCTCCTTCCTCCTCTGCCCCCCAACTTGTGCATGTGCTCACTCATGCTGGCTCTCTCCCTCCAACTCTAAAAGTAAATATAAATAAATCTTTTAAAAAATTCTGTATTTCAGGTAAACAAAGGCAGAGAATCCACTTTTAGCAGAACTACAAGAAATATTAAAGGAAAGCTTTCTGGCTGAAAAAAGAGGACAATGGATAAGACTCAGATCCTTAGCAGTGATGAAGAGCAGTGGAAATGTAAACATCTAGGTAAATATGTATTTTTCTCTTTTCTTCCCGTAACTTCTTTAAAAATAAGATTGGTCCTTGCAATAATTACAACACTAAACTGCTGGCTTTAAATATATGTAAATGCAATTTATTTGACAACAGTATCTCCCAAGAAGAGAGTGACAATGGAGCTAATCCGGTACAAAGTTGCTATATTTTACCAGAATTTAGTCAGTATTAACTTGTAGTAGATAAGAATCAGATAAATATGCAAGCACTTTCTAAAGATCTAAAAAGAAATAATCAGTGGAATTAAAATGATTAACTGAAATATTTATTTGACACAAAGAAGGCAGTAAAAAAACAGATAAATACAAAAAATATGGGGGGAAGAGCAAAATGATCGATGTAAATCCACCCATATGGATTCACATGAACTATGAATGGACTCAACACTAACTAAAAGCCAAAAACTGTGAGACTGGATTTTAAAAAAACACAAGATCTAACTATATATTGCCTGTAAGAGATACACGAAATTCAAAGACAGAAACAGATTTTAAGAAATAAGGACAGGAAAAGACACAACATGCAAACAGTAACCATTATAAAAATGATTAATATTTGATAAAACAGAATTCAAGAAAAGGAGTATCATTTGAAACACAGAAATATCTTTTAATAATAAAAAATCAACTATAAATGTATATATAACAGACTCCAGAATACAGGAAGCAAAAACTAAAGTTAATTGAAAGGACAAATAATTCAACAATTTTAGTTCAAGATTTCAAAACTCCTTTCCAAGTAACTGTTAAAACTAGACAGAAAATTAACAATTTCTCAGCCAACGTAACCTAACCAACATTTATAAAATACTCCACCCAACAGCAGTAGAATACAAATTCTTTTTAAGCACATATGGATCATTCTCCAAGATAGACGATACACTAGGCCTATTAAAAAACATTTAAGTAGGGGGTGCCTGGGTGACTCAGTGGGTTAAGCCGCTGCCTTCAGCTCAGGTCATGATCTCAGGGTTTTGGGACTGAGCCCCGCATCAGGCTCTCTGCTCAGCGGGGAGCTTGCTTCCTTCCTCTCTCTCTGCCTACTTGTGATCTCTCTCTGTCAAATAAATAAAATCTTAAAAAAATTTTTTTAAGTAAATTTAAAAGGATAAAAATAATACAAAGTATATTTTCTGACTACAAAGAAATTAAATAAAAAACTCACAGCAGAAACAAATCTGAGAAATCTCCAAATATTTGGAGTAATCAATTGGTCAAAGAAAAATCACAAAGGAAATTAAAAATTATGATTAAATGAAAATAGAACACACAGGGGCGCCTGGATGGCTCCGTTGGTTAAGCCGCTGCCTTCGGCTCAGGTCAGGATCCCGGGGTCCTAGGATCGAGCCCCACATCGGGCTCTCTGCTCAATGGGGAGCCAGCTTCCTTCACTCTCTCTGCCTATCTGTGATCTCTCTCTGTCAAATTAATAAATAAAATCTTAAAAAAAAAATAGAACACACAGAAATATATGAGATCCAGTAAAGCAACGATAAAGGGACATTTACAGGTTTAAATGTTTACATTAGCAAGAAAAGAGTTCTAAAATCAAATCAATAATCAATAATCTAAAATGTTAATTTTAAGAAACTAGAAAAAGAAGAACAAATCAAACCCAAGTACATGGAAGGAATAAAGGTCAGAGTAGAAATCAGTTAATTGAAAGCAGGAAAACAGTAGAGAAAAACAAATTAATGAACCCCAAAATTGGTTCCTTGAAACAAACAAACAAACAAACAAAAAGATAATCTGTTAGCTAGATTAACGAAGCAAAAAAAAAAAGAGGAGATCCAAATAACCAATATAAGGAATGAAAGAAGAAGAGACATTACTACAGAACATAAAGAAATTCAAAAGAATCCTAAGGGAATACTATGAGTTTTATGGCAATAATCCAGACAACTTAGATGAAATGGAAAAATTTCCATAAAGATACAAATTAACAACAAGGACTTGAGAAGGAATAGAAAATCCAAATGGACTTTTTAGGTAAAAAACGTAATCAGTAATTAAAAACTTTCCCACAATAAATTCAAAGTGGTATCCTATAATGGAAAAAGCCCAGAAATCAAAGTCTAGAGATTAGGTAAAAGTAAAGTATCCATATTTGGTTCTTAGTTTTGACCAATGTACCAAGGTAACATAAAATACTAATACTAGAAAAAAACTGATGAAAAGTATGCAAGAACTCTCTGTATTATCTTTGTAATTTATACAAAAATATTCCAAACTAATAAGCTTATTAAAAAAAAAAGTATCCACAAAGAAAAATCCAGGTTAAGATGGACTCACTGCTCAATTTATCAAACATTTAAGGAAGAAATAATACTATTTCATACAAACTCAGAGAAGGGAACATTTACCAACTCATCCTTAAGGCCTATAATACTTTAATGCCAAGCAAAAAAAAAAAAAAAAACAAAAAAAAAAAACCCCCAAAAAACCCACATCACAATAAAAGTACAACAGCTCTCATGAACACAGGTGCAAAAATTCTTAACAAAATGTTAGCAAATCTAATCCAGAAACATATAAAAAAGATTATATACTAAGACAAAGTGGCAGGGGTGGGGTGGGGTGGTTATCCCAGAAATATAAAGATGGATTAACATCCAAAGAAATCACTATTGTTATGCTCCTTATTAATAAGAAAAAGTAAAAAAACGATGATTTTTAAAAAGATTTTTATTTATTTATTTGACAGAGAGACACAGTGAGAGAGAAGTGTGAGAGGGAGAAGCAAGCTTCCCGCTAAGTAGGGAACCTGATGCAGAGCTCAATCCCAGGACCCTTGGATCATGACCCGAGCTGAAGGAGGAGCTTAACGACTGAGCCACCCAGGCACCCTCAATGATTTTTTTTTTTTTTAAAGATTTTGCTTATTTATTTGACAGAGAGAGACCATGAGAGAGGGAATACAAGCAGGGGGAGTGGGAGAGGGAGAAGAAGGCTCCCTGCTGAGCAGGGAGCCAGATGTGGGGCTTGATCCCAGGACCCTGGGACCAGGACCAGAGCCGAAGGCAGATGCTTAACGACTGAGTCACCCAGGTGCCCCCCAAAAACCTGTAAGCTTATCTGAGGATGATACAGAAAAAGTAGCTGACAAAACCTAAAATCCCACTGAGCCATGATAAAAAAAACTCTCAGCAAACTAGGAACAGAATCACCTTTCTTCAACCCAACAAAGACCCTACAGCTCACATTACAATTAATGCCTAAAGACCAAATGCTTTCCCCCTGAGATCAGGAGCAAAGAAAAGATGTCTGCTCTCAAAACATTTATTCAACATTGTACTGGAGGTTCTAGAGAGTACAATAAGGCAAGAAAAAGAAATAAAAGACATCTAGATTAGAAAGGAAGAAGTAAAACTGACTTTATTTGCAGACAGCATGAGGTAATATATAGAAAATCCCAAAGGGTCCACAAAAAGCTTCTAGAACTAATAGTAAACTTAATAAGGTCACTGGCTACAAAAGTAATCCACAAAAATCAACTAAATCTTCATATCCTAGCAACAAACTATCCTGAAGGGAAGTTAATCATCTCATTCACGTTAGCATTAAAAATGAAACACTTTAGGTGCCTGGGTGATTCAGTGTGTTAAAGCCTCTGCCTTCAGCTTGGGTCATGATCTCAGGGTCCTGGGATTGAGCCCTGGGCTCTCTGCTCAGCGGGGAGCCTGCTTCCTCCTCTCTCTCTGCCTGCCTCTGTCTACTTGCCATCTCTGTCAAATAAATAAATCTTAAAAAAAAAAAAGAAAAGAAACACTTATGAGAGATGTACCATATTAATGCATTAGAAGACTGAATATTTGTTGAAAGGTAATACTCCCCAAATTGACCTTTAGATTCAATATAGTTCCTGTTAAAAATCCTAACAGGTTTTTTTTTTTTTTTTTTTAATCCTAACAGATTTAAAAAACCGTTTTTGATAGATACTGACAAGTTGATTCCAAAATTTATTTGGAAGTTATATGAAATACAAGTAAGTCTGAAGTACTCTCGTTAAGTGATTTTAAACATTTTTTATTTGTTTGACAGACAGAGATTACAAGTAGGCAGAGAGAGAGAGAAGGGGAAGCGGGCTCCCTGCTGAGCAGAGAGCCCGATGTGGGGCTGGATCCCAGGATCATGACCTGAGCTGAAGGCAGAGGCAGAGGCTTTAAACCACTGAGCCACTCAGGCGCCCCTCGTTAAGTGATTTTAAAATGTACCATAAAGTTACAGTAATACAAGCATGTGGTACTGGTATAAAGAGAAATATTCAGATCAATGTGGCAAAAAAGAATCCGGAACAGACCCTCATATATACATGGCTGGTTGATTTTTGATGAGAGTACCAAAAGGATAGTCTTTTCAACAAATGGTGGTGGAACAACTGGATAGCCATAAGCAAAATAAACAAACCACACTCAACCCTTACCTTGAGAAGTTTTACTCTTAAAAGACACCATTAAGAATATGAAAAGACCACATCTGAAAGTGTAAAATATACCTAATAAATGAATTGTATCTAGACC
The DNA here is from genome assembly GCF_022355385.1 of Mustela nigripes. Classification (NCBI taxonomy): domain Eukaryota; kingdom Metazoa; phylum Chordata; class Mammalia; order Carnivora; family Mustelidae; genus Mustela; species Mustela nigripes. The sequence goes on along the minus strand of NC_081570.1, from coordinate 106,036,276 downwards.
GTAAGTTCTTTAAGTCAATAATAAAAAGACAACCCAATTAAAAAAATGAGAAGACTAAAGATTTGAGTAGATGTTTCCCCAAAGAATATACATAAATGGCAAATAAGTACGTGAATAGATGCTAAACTTCCTTAGGGAAAAGCAAACTACAATCACAATCTGATACGACATACACAGCATAATGGCTAAAACACTGACAATATCAAGCACTGACAAGGATGTAAAGAAAGTAGAATCCCATACTTTGCTAGTGGGAATGTAAAATGGGATAGCCACTTTTAAAACAGTGAGGCAGTTTCCTAAAAACACAAACATACACTTACCCTAAGACCTAGCAATTCTACTCCTAGTTAGAATATCCAAGAGACATGAAACATAATGCCCATATAGTTATACAGAAATGTACATAGCAGCATTATTCCTAACAGCCCCCAAAGTGCAAACAACCCAAATATTTATCAGTTAAAAAGTGGATAAAAACCTATGGTTTATATATAAAATGGAATATTATTCAGGAAAAAAAGGGGGAGGAAACTATTGTGCACATCCAGTAAGATTAATCTCAAAAATGTTATGCTAAGTGACAGAAACCAGATACAAAAGACAATAAATTGTGATTCTATTTATATGAAATTTCTAGAAAAGACAAAAAGCAAGCAGATCAGTGGAGCTGAAAATGGAAAATGTAAGCAAACAGGTATGAGGACTGTTTTTGGAATAATGCTAAGTATTCTAAAACTGGACTATGAAGACTGCACTACTGTATAAATGTACTAAAACTCAAACTATACACTTAAAAGTGGGTGAATTTTATAGTATGTAAATTATACTTAAAAAAAACCCCTCAAAAATAGACAAAACCAAACAATCTACCATTTTGCATAGATGCTACCACATGCATAGGTGCTAAAGCCACCTATAAAGAAAAGGAAGGGAGTTCAGAATAGAGGTCACACAGAATGGGGAAAGGAAGGTCACTCAATCAGGAAGTAGTATATAGAGGACATCTATGATACTAATAATGTTCTATTTCTTTTGGTTACAGACAAGTCCAACAGTTTGGAATATGTAGTCAGTGACAATGGTTTCTCCTTTCTTCTTTTATTTGCCTAACTTCTTGTCTTTCAATTTCTATCTGAGACTTTTTACCTGGAACCTTATCTCTTACCTGAATCAATACTGAGGACATCATCATCTTCATCAGGAATCTCAATTATTTCTGTAGGCCGGGAAGCTTCATCCTCAGAGCTACTGTCCCGGTATTGTAGGCCCAGTTTGGAATAAAAGTCCTTCACCAAAGACTCACAGTTAGTCACTGCCCTAATATTGGAACACATGTAGAAAAGGTCAAAGCCAGCAGAAATAGGTGTAAAAGTCAACAGAATTTATATATATTTAAACATACACAAGCCTCAATTTAAATAGGCCAAGTGTTTCTGTTTAGAATTCATTTTTATTTTTTAAGTAGGCTCCACGCCCAATGCGGACCTTGAACTCACCACCCTAAGATCAAGACCTGAACCAAAGTCAAGAGTCGGACGCTTAACCAATGGAGCCACCCAGACACCGTCCATTTAGAATTTAAAATGCTTTTCTCATAGAAAAATGTTTGTATCGTGGTTTCTGGAGTAGTTCCTCAAAAATCCAAAAGAAGCCCTGAGTATAGTCCTGTCTACCACATCTCACCATTTACCTTGTTAACTGAAAATGTGTCCTAAGTGACAACTAAGGTACCAGACACAAATCTTCTGGGTATTTAAGAGCAGATACAGGGCTCATGCTCCACTGTTACATAAGACAGCCACACTTTACAATCCTCACTCCCTAGATCATCCTACTAAGAAAACAAAGCAATTGTTTGGAAGCAGAGTAGAGGAGAAAGAAGAAGAAGGGACTCAAGATCTGGACTCCTCTATTGCTGACCATACATTAGCATCTGATAGATGAATATTCTATATATGGGTGGTTGTGAGGTCAGATTTTGGACCCTAACCTATGAGGAAGGGGAAGGTTCTACACATTTGTACCTTGTAAAGTAGAAAATGAACAATTATACTTCTAAAATGTCTGCCTAAAGGGAGATTTCCTATTTCCCATGTAGTCCTCACCTGGATGCATCATCAAAGAGCTGGTCAACATGGGCCACCTCAGATTCCTTCTGTATCACCCACGTTTCCAACTCTGCTAGTTGCTTCTTACGCTGCTGTACACAGTCCATCTTTTCTAGTTCTTCATCAATGAACTGCCGAAGTTCCTCCATTGAGATACCCAGCTCCTCCACCACTGCTTGCTGCAGTTCTGCAATCTCTTCAGACTCCACTGCAGCTGTTGCTGCATCCAAACCAATGCACCCAGGAAGGGAGGACATGCTGTTGTCCTCTAAATGGAACAGAAAACTAAGATTACCTTTGGAGTCATAATCACCAAATTTCAGTACCCTAATAAAACTCATTCCTACATTACTAGTTATTCAAATACAGTTAAGTTTGATTCTGTTCTCTCCATTCTCCTGTATCTGACGCTAAAATTTTGCAGCATTCTTATCCTATAGACTATGGGCCTAAGATTTAAAGGTTTGAGGAGATGGAGAACACATATTATGCAACAGGGAGCTACCGAAAATGTTTTAGGAAACGGAAGAGAACCAATTTACTGAGGAAGGGATTTCTGTTACCTGTATTCCTTAACTCACTAAAGAGATCAATCTTGTTTGCAGGCTATGCCCGTTTGAACACTTATCTCCAGCTGGAGGGGAGCGGTTGGTCTATAACTCATTAACTGGTTGTTTCCTCTTTAACTACTTGTTCGCCTTACGTTACTTAGCTTCTAAGTGGAAATTTACTTTTTTTAAAGTCTACTAACACTTTAGGCATACAAAAGCGAAGAGGTTTCCCCAAAGTAAAGGGAAATTAAAGCAATCTGGGAATAAAACGTGGCTACCTAAAAAATACAAATAACTGGAGTTAACTGCCTTTTTTTTTTTTTAAATCAAACGGTTAAAGCAAAACTGATGCCAGAATGCCGTGCGACCCCAGGGCCACTTCTCACCGCCTCCATTTTTCCTTCGCCCGCACAGCGCCCCACCCCCGCGCTATCGTTTTTGGGGGTGCGTCCCACCCACCCCCGCAAACCCAGCGCAACCCCGCCCCCGCTCGCCTCTCGGGGAAGACTTCCTTCCACCCTCGCCCAACCTCCTCCCACAAACAAACATTCCATACAGGCCCCTGGTCTCCAAATACCTCAATTAACAGTATTTCCCACACCTCCCTGCTTCCAGCTACAACAATCCTTTTTCACCAGCCAAACCCCACACTCGAGACTCAGGGGTCGGCCTCGATGGGAGAGTACGAAACCGTAAACGAAAGGGAGCAGGGGGAGGGGAAGAAGCGTGAGGGAGGGAGGGAAAGGGAAGCGAAACAGACGCCCGGAAGCAAACCTCAGGTGCTGTTCCGGTCGCCAAGACGGTAGCCTAACGGGGTCAAACCCAAAAGCCTCAGACGCCCCTCAAGGCCAGGAAAACTCAGCCAAGTACGCATGCGTTAAAGCAGAGCCGTCCGGGGCGCACGTGGAAGGCAACTGGCCCGGTAAAGTAGGCGTGGCATGGAGTATATTGTAGAAGCTCCGCCTCTTCCGCCACCCCCAAGTAATGGCAGCAATATTAAGTTTATTGTATCAAGACTCCGTAGGCAAACACTTAGGTTTAGATTTCTTTTTCTCACCCATTGGTTTTCTTACACAGGTGCTACAAATTGTAACAAGTGGAGGAATATTAAGATGTCATAGGAAAAATGTGATAATATCCTCTCCTCCCTCCATCACTTATTCCTGGTTCTGAGGTAAAATAGTTTAGTTTTCTAGGCTTGTGTGCACAAGATCATGAATATGGATTTTTTGTTTTTTAAAGATTTTATTTTTAAGTAATTGACCCCATGTGGGGCTTGAACTCACAACCCTGAGATCAAGAGTTGCGTGTTCAGTGTGCCTGGGTGGCTCAGTTGTTGAATGTCTGCCTCCTGCTCAGGTCATGATCCCAGGGCTCCGTGCTCATGGGGAGGCCTACTTCTCTTTCTCCCACTACCCCCTGCTTGTGTTCCCTCTCTCACTGTCAAATAAATAAATAAATAAATAAACAAATAAATAAAATCCTTAAAAAAAGAGTTGCATCCTCTGCCAGCTTGAGCCAGTCAGGCATCCCTGAATGTGGATTTTGTTTTATTTTGCTTTTATTTCACATGTGGACATCACTTGAAGTCAATAAAAACTGTAATATTTGTCTTCTTGACAATTGGATAATACCTTATAGTGTGGCTAAATCATATTTAGAAAGATGTTCTCAGGGGCGCCTGGGTGGCTCAGTGGGGTAAAGCTTCTACTTTCGGCTCAGATCATGATCCCAGGGTCTTGGGATCAAGCCCCACATGAGCCCCACATTAACCCCGCATGGGGCTCTCTGCTCAGCCAGGAGCTGAGCTTCTCTGCCTGCCTTTCTGCCTACTTGTGATCTCTGTCAAATAAATGAATAAAGTCTTAAAAAAAAAAGAAAGATGTTCTTAGTTTTTAGCTACTACAAATAGTACAACAATAAGTTGTACAACAAGTTGTACTATTTGAAGTAGTAGTTTTATTTTTGTTGACGATTCCCCCAAATGGAATATAAATAAAAAGAATGCATATACATATACACACACATACATACACATACTTTTTTTCATTTTAATACAATCCAAATTATACAATGTCAAATTACTATTCAAAAAGGTTGAAATAGTTTTTACTCCCACTAGCAAATCTCTGAAAGTATGTTTGCCCACACCCTCATTAAGATTGGATGTTAACTATTTAATTTTTAAGCATTTGATAGATCTTAAAATAATAGCTGCATCAGGATAGACTAAGTTCTGTTGTGGAAACAAACAATTCCAAAGGCTTACAACAAAAACCAGGTATTTCTTGTTCACACTGCATAATCATCTCTAGTAAGCCATTGGAGCTCTGCTAGATTATCTACTCAGGAACTCAGGCTGATGAGTAAGTCAGGCCAGAGGGAGAGACCGCTAACGGTCTCACATTGGCAGTTAAAGAGATTCGGGACACTTTTGTTAATAACTCAGTTGTTCTGACTGAGTCATAAGGCCCTACCCAACCACAAGGGGGCCAGCCAGGAAGAACAGTCATGTCTCATATCTGGAAGGGGAGAGAATGGGGTGTATTTGATGAACCAGCACTATTGACTACTACATAATTTCACTATTGCTTTAATTTGTTCACTATCTTTATACTACCCACACCTAACTTCATTTAAAAGGTATAAACCAGAACCACCTGTGTAATAATGGAAACAGGGCCAGGCAGCCTAGAAATCCTCTCCTTGTGACCACATTTTATCTGTGCTCATTTCACCTTTCCATCAGTTTCCTGTTAAGTCCCTATTTCCAGTTGTTAAGACACTAGGAATTGAGGTACAGAGACATGAAAGTGTCCTCTAGATATTACAAATTCAGCATGTTCCTAACTCATCTTATTGTATTATTTTCTAATGTGAGCTAGAAATTTTAGATATACCACTCCCTATAAAAGACACATGCATGGGGTGCCTGGATGGCTCAGTGGGTTAACGCCTTTGCCTTCGGCTCAGGTCATGTGGTCCTAGGATCGAGCCCCACATCAGGCTCTCTGCTCAAAAGGGAGCCTGCTTCCCTTTCTCTCTGCCTGCCTCTCTGCCTACTTATGATCTCTGTCTGTCAAATAAATAATAAATATAATCTTAAAAAAAAAAGACACATGCACACACATACTATATTTATTGAATGTTTACTTCCTAAACAGGCACCGTTCTAAGCACTTAACAATTATTAATTTATTTAATCCTCACAACAGTCCTATAAGGGAAAAACTATTATTGCCTCTTTTTTATGACTGAGAAAACTGAAACATATAATTACAGTAAGTCTCAGAGCTAGGCAGTTTGGCCCTAGAGCTTATGGTCTTAAACCATTATGCAATACAGTTTGCTTATCCTAGTTTGGAGATGTTTATTGTATATTTTTCCTCCTTTCTTTTTTAATTTTACTGTTCTTGTTTGGTTCTCATATCTTCCCAGTACAGAATAGCCTTTTAATTGGTAGCCTTCTTGTAGGACTGCCCATAGAGCTTTTTTATTTATTTTTAAAAAGATTTTATTTATTTGAGAGAGAGAATGTGCGGTGAGGCGTAAGGGGCAGAGGGAGAAGCAGACTCCCTGCTGAGCGGGGATACTGATGCAGGACTTGATTCTGGGACTTCAGGATCATGACCTGAGCCGAAGGCAGTTGCTTAACCAACTGAGCCACCCAGGTGCCCCCACACAGAGCTTTAAAATACAGTTCTGATCATGTCACTCCCCTGCTTTAAAACTGTTTTCTTTACATCTATAAAATAAAGTTCAAACTTCCCAGTACAATATTTGAGGCTCTTCAGAATTTGTTACTGACTTAGCTCTCTGGCCATATTTCCAATTTTTCCCTTTATACTCCGGGTTAAGTGCTATTTCCCCAGCATTACACATTTCACTTTTACACCTCCATACCTTCGTTCATTGTGGTCTGTCTTCTGAATTGCCCCTTCTCTTCCTGTCTGCTGTAATATGAATTCTTTAAGGTCCAACTCAAATGTCTCCTCTGTGAAGTTTTAATAGACCAGCATTTGTCAAATTTTATTGTGTATCAGAATCGCCTGGAGGTTTTGTTAAACCACAGATTGCCATCCCCACCCCACCCTTGGAGTAGATTTGGGTGGAGTCTGAGAATTTGCATGACTAACATTTTCCTAGTAATGCCTGTGCTCCTGGTAAGGGGACCAGAACTTAAGAAACACATATTATATGGACTCACCTATATGTACAATCTAAAAATCAAATGAAGAACAGAAGCAGACTAGTAAGTACAGAGAACAAACTGGTGGTTGCCAGAGGGGAGGCACTGGGGGGCTGTGGGCAAAACAGGTGAAGGGGTTTTAGAAGTAAGATCTTCACAGTGTGCCCAACTGGCTCAGCGGAGAGTGTGTGACTCTTCATCTCAGGCTTGTGAGTTTGGGCCCCATATTGGGTGTAGAGATGACTTAAATAAGTAGACTTAAAAAAAAAAAGAGGCATGAACTTCTAGTTTTAAAATATATAAGTCAGGTTCCTGTGTAGCAATGTTGTTTAAGGGTCTGCCTTCAGCTCAGGTCATGATCCCAAGGTTCTGGAATGGAGCCCCAAGTCACTGACTTCCTGCTCAGTGGGAAGTCAGCTTCTCTCTGCCTGCTGCTCTGCGGACTCATGCTGACTCTCTCCATCAAATAAATGAATAAAATCTTAAAAAATAAATTGCTAAGTGAGAAGAGCAGATGTAGAAAATGGTATATAGCTGCTGTTATTTGTGTAAATAATAAATTTCAAACAATTTTTTTCTTGGGGCACCTGGGTGGCTCAGTCCATTAAGCACCTGCCTTCAGCTCAGGTCATGGATCTCAGGGTCCTGGGATAGGCTCCCGGCTCAGCGGGGAGGCTGCTTTTCTTTCTCCCTCTGCCCTTCCCCCTGCTCATGCTCTCTCTTTTTCTCTCTCTCTCAAATAAATAAATAAATTTTTTTTAAAAACCATTTTTTTCTTACGTATACATGAAAGATCCCTGGAAGGATACATAAGAGATTAATACTCATTGAGAAGAAGGCAAATGGAAGGTGGCAGACAAAAATGGGAGTAAGGGTTTTCACAGTACACTGTTTTATACCTTTTGAATTTTGAAGCATGAAAATAGATAGTTCATTCAATATTATTACATTAAAAATTAAAAGGAAAGGAACATGCCTGGAAAGATACACCCTCATGTGTGCAAAAACAAGCTACCTTAATAGCAGTTACCTTAGGATAGAAGGATTGGGAAACATGACAGCATCTAGGAACTTCCTGCATTTTTTACCCTTCAGTAATGTTTTTGCTGTTATTGTTGTTGTTTTTAAATATTTCACTTACTCATTTGAAAGAAAGAGAGCAAGAAAGAGAACATGAGCAGGGTGAAGGTCAGAGGGGGAAGCAGACTCCCTACTGAGTAAGGAGTCTGATTTGGGTCTTGAATGATCCTGGGACTCCCAACACACACAGACACACACTTTATAGGTTTTAAACACTGGAAAGTGGCCAATAAAATTTCCCAGACTGATTACACCTGTAAGCTGTCAGTTTAAAGTGAGTGAAAGGAATGTTTAAGGACATCAGATTAACAGAGATAATATGAGCAATAAAAACCCTGCCCCCCCACCCCTGCGCAAAACCAGCAACAACAACAATTAAAAAAAAAAAAAAAAAAAACCACAGAAACCAAAAGTATGTGGATTGCAACTCCCTGAATCCACACAGCAAGGACGATCTAGCCATAGAGACTGGAAACACTCTATTGACCAGTGGCTAATCTGCCCTTTCCCCTGAAGAGCATGCACATTAGACCTGTGGGTTGGCATTGGGTCAGTCCTCCTTTCTTTTCTTCCACAGATAATTCACTTCTGGCTGCTGCATTTTTTTTCTTAGGTTACTGTAGAAACTAAAACCTGTGATTCTCTTGCAGCTGCATATTGATGCTCTCATTAATCATGCTTGCATTTTATTTTAGAAGGTGGGGGAAAGGTGAGTTCCCCCTGAGCTCCTGGAGGGGATACATGGGAGCCTTCATGCACTGACATCAATCTTAATCTGCTTGCCTTTGACTCTGTTCTGCATTTTGTCCTGAATTTCTTTTTATTGAAACAGTGTACAAATCATCTCTCTCCCCCTCCCTTGCTCTCTCTCTTTCCTTGTTTAACCAGCATAGCACCAGAAGAGAGTTCTTGTGAAGGCAAAGTCTAGTACCACATTGCCAACCTGCGGTTCCCCTGCCTCCATTTTCAAATAACCCTGGGGACTTACTCAGGCCAAGGAGTGGGCAATCCTGTTTCCAGGAGTCAGAAACAGAGTCAATGATCAAGTCTCTACTAACAGTGCTTATGGTAGGTTTATGTCTCCATACCATTCGGTATGGGTGTTAAAGCCTGGTTCAGCATGGTCCATGAGAAACATGTCACCTCTGAAATGACTGCATGCTAGTCCAAGTCCCTGCACAAACACAGTGATGCCCCACACTTAGATTCCAAGATTATGGCTCTCTGAATTTGCAGTCACGTGCTAGGTCCCTGTTGCCCAGAACATTTGGCCAGCATGGCTGAGCCTGAGAGCTTTTACAGTCACTATCCCTATTACTTACTGGGCCAGACTCAATCTTCTTCAGCCAGACCTGTGTTGGGTCTTGGTCCGTGGCCTCGCTGCCCTCTTTCTTCCAGTGAATTCTCTTATGGACTTTCCTGTCAGTTGGCTATAGTCTACTATACCAAATTTCCCTAACTTCAGACTTTGGAGAGTACAGACTATTATTTCCTTTCCTTTTCTTTTAAAAGATCCCTGGGATGATGATGATAACCACTACCATCATCACCATGTGTTATGTACATGTTGCCTGCGATTCCCATAATGAATTACAACAGACTCATTTGGTTAAAACAACAGAAATTTATTCTCTCACAGTTCTGGAGGCTAGCAATCTAAAATCAAGGTATTGGGCACCTGCTCAGTTGATTAAGTGACTGCCTTTAGCTCAGGTCATGATTCCGGAGTCCCAGGATCCAGTCCCGCATCAGGTTCCCAGCTCCAGACTCCAGAGAGAGTCTGCTTCTCCCTCTGACCTTCTCCCCTCTCATGCTCTCTCTCACGCTTTCTCAAATAGATAAATAAAACCTCAAAGAAAAATAAAATCAAGGTGTTGGCAGGGCTGAGCTCCCTCCAAAGGCTCTGAGGCAAATATTCCCTTGTTTCTTCCAGCATCTGGTGGTTCCAGCCAACGGTTCTTTTGTTTGTGGTTGTGTGATTCCAGTCTCTGCCTCCATCTTCACATGGCATTTTCCTCTGTCTTTCTGTATCATCTCTACTGTCTTTTATAAAAGCCATTTGTCTTTGGTCTTAAGGCTCACCCAGATAATCCAGGATGTTTATTTTGAGATCCTTAATTATATCTGTAAAGATCCTTTTACCAGTGGCACCTGAGTGGCTCAGTGGGTTAAGCCTCTCCACTCAGCTCAGGTCATGATCTCGGGGTCCTGGGACTGAGCCCCTCATTGGGCTCTCTGCTCAGCGGGGAGCCTGCTTCCCCCTCTCTCTCTGCCTACCTCTCTGCCTATTTGTGGTCTCTTTCTCTGTCAAATAAATAAAATTAAAAAAAAAGATCCTTTTACCAAATAAGGTCACTTTCATAGGTTCAAGGGTAAGGACATGGTTGTATCTTTTGGAGGGCCCCTTTTCAATCTCCTAGATGTTATTTTATAGATGAAGTGTTGTGGGGTGAAAAAGAATGAGGGATTCACTAAAGGTAAATGACTCCCCCTCTGTCACAGAGCTCTACCCACTTGAGAAAGGCAGCAGATTTTACAAAACCATACACACTAAAAAGCTCCTATTAAGGGCACCTGGGTGGATCAGTCGGTAGGCCTCTGACTCTTGGTTTCGGCTGGGATCATGATCTCAGGGTCGTGGAATTGAGCCCCTTATGGAGCCTGAGACCAGAGTAGGGCTGCGTGCTCAGCACGAGTTTGCTCGGGATTCTTTCTCCTTCCCTGTCTGCTCCTGCCCCACTCATCTCTCTCTCTCTCTCTTTCTCTCTCAAAGAAATGCATAAATTAAAAAAAAATTTTTTAAAGGTCCTTTAAAGGTTTTTTAAAGGTCCTTTTAAAGGTCCTTTTTTAAAAGGTCTTTTTAGACTCTTTGTTCCTGCTGGCTTTATATTTGCTAAACTAAAGGGATCATCTCCTAATACTGCCTTTAGGAGTTCTGGCTTTCGGTAGGACTCACCAAGTATCATTGTATTACATTACATCATACAGTTATGTCCAACTATTGTATCTTTTTTTTTTTTTAAAGATTATTTATTTATTTATTTGACAGAGAGAGATCACAGGTAGGTAGAGAGACTGGCAGAGAGAGAGAGAGAGAGAGAGAGTGAAGCAGGCTCCCTGCTGAGCAGAGAGCCCGATGTGGGACTCGATCCCAGGACCCTGAGATCATGACCTGAGCCGAAGGCAGCGGTTTAACCCACTGAGCCACCCAGGCACCCCCAACTATTGTATCTTAAGGACACTTGATACTGGAGAGTTGAAACCCATGGCCTTATTTTAATCAATGAGTTCAGCCTGTCTCGATCCTATTTTGTAACCATTTCCCTGAAAAGGAACAATATAAATTGGCTCGTGTTTCATCCTTTCTGTGATTTTCAACTCACCCTCATGTGCCTATTGTGGAATGCAAGAATGAGAAGGCTGACACATAGAGAGGTGAAATAATATGAAGTCTGGGTCCTAAATATCTGTACAGTAGATTTCAAATCTCCTGGGATGGATTGTCTATCAGGCTTTTTCATAGTTCAGCTCAGAGATGGTTCCGTGGTTGGGGAGCTGGCCTCGTAGGGATTCGTCACCAACTTGGCACACCGGAAAATCATCACAATTAGGAACAGAAATAGAAGGACAACAAAGGCAATGGCAAAGCCTTTGTCTACATCAACACTGCTAGACAGGTTTGAATCATCCATGGGAAAACACGCCTCTTTACCCTGGTTCAGCTGTAGCTACCTCCTCAGGTATATCTTCAGGTTTGTCATATTCCTGGACAAAAGGGGTCAAAACAAAGTTTATTGGTTTGCATGTGTATGTATGTGTTTTCTTAATAACATTATGTTAAAACCAAAGAGGGCTTAGAAAAACAAAAACAAAATAGCAAGATTTATTTAAGAAGCGCTTATGAAACTGATGAAGTTAGTATGAGTGATTTTCAAAATATATACACACATAAAGCACAAAATTGTTGGAAAATTACTCCAAAGCAGAACATGAGCAAACATATATAACTCAGACATCAGCTGGGACTTCCTGGCCCTGTAAGATCCAGGTAAAACTGTCTTAAATATCCCAGTTCTGTGTTAAGTCCAAATCCCTCTCTATGATTTTTTCAAATTCTGAGTACTTATTATAATTAACTTGTTCTGGAGTCTTAACATAAAGACTATATAAACATAAAATTATTTTTCTTTTTTTATTACTTTTTAAAAAGATTTTATTTATTTATTTGACACAGAGAGAGAGTGAGAGAGAGAGAGCACAAGCAGAGGGAGCCTCCTTCTCCCTCTCCCTCGGCCTGCCTGTCTGCCGCTCCCTCTGCTTGTGCGCTCTCTCTCTCTCAGTGGATAGAGCAGGAAAGGACAGTGAGAAAACGAAGACACTAAAATTTTAAGTCATTTATAAGAAGTTCAACTAGGAAAGAAAGAAGAGAAGTCAAAGAGCAGTTAAGAGCCTATTGCAGAATCTAGCAAAGGATTCCATTTTTTAATTTTTTAATTTTTAAAAAAGATTTTATTTATTTATTTGACAGACGGAGATCACAGAGGCAGGCAGAGAGAGAGGAGGAAGCAGGCTCCCTGCTGAGCAGAGAGCCCGATGTGGCGCTTGATCCCAAGACTCTGAGATCATGACCTGAGCCAAAGGCAGCGGCTTAACACACTGAGCCATCCAGGCACCCCGCATTCCATTTTTTTTTTTTTAAAGATTGTATTTATGTATTTGTCAGAGAGATAGAGAGAGCACAAGCAGGGGGAGCGGCAGGTAGAGAACCAGACTCCCAATGCCGGACTCGATCCCCCCAGAACCTAGGATCATGACCTGAGCAGAAGGGACTTAACCAGTGAAGTCACCCAGACGTCCCAAGGATTCCATTTCAAAGGCAGAATGAAAAGGAATCAGGTAGGATGCATCTGGTTGTAAGTGACAGAAAAGTCCACGTAAGTGATAGTAAACAATATGTAGAATTTATTAACTTATGAGGCAGAAGTCCAGAGTAAGGCTAACTTTAGCTATCATTAGATCCAGAGATTCAAGTTGTTATCAGGGTTCTGATTTTATATGTCTACCACTTTCACCTTTTTCTGTGCTGGTTTTCTATACAGGCTGACTTCCCTATGGTAGCAAGAATGGCTCCAACAAATCCCGACCTCTCATATGCCCTCTTCACAGTATCTCTTCCTCCCGATTCCAAAGGAAGAAAGAATACTTTTGTATTAGTCAAGATTCTTGTTTGCAAGCAACAGAGACAATCTCCCTCACCTAAGCATAAAAGTATTTATTGCAAAGAGACCAGGTCCCATCCAGAATGAAGTAGAACTGGTCTTATCGGCAGAAATCAAGAGAGAGGAGGCATTGGAAACCACAGCCAAGGTCAGCACAGGAAAAATCTGGTTAAGGGCACTGCTGGTACTGGACGATTTTGCTGAGCACCACTGCTAGTGTCATTGGAAGTCGCTGCTTCTGCCCTGCTTGAACTATAAACTGAGTCACCTTTGCATCACTCAATATTCCAGTCCTTTGGCTGGTGCATCTGACTGGTCAAGGCTGAGTTATGTACCAGCACCTTAAGCACCACGGGAGGGTCTATAGTGGGAATAAGGTTCTGTCTCTTACTGACTCACATAAAGGAAGATTTTCTTCAAATAAGAGCATTTTTTGATTTGGGTAGAGAAAAAAATGATAAATATCTATTTTTGGATTGTGACCCCAATCCAGCTATATGCTGCATATGAGACTCATCTAAAATTTAAAGACATGGGAATATTGAAGGTAAAAGGTATACAAAAAAGTATACTAGGTAAATAATAACCCAAAGAAAGCTGAGACCTTGTATTAATATAAGACAAAATAGACCTTAAGATAGAAAACATTCTGAGGGTGAGGTGTTGCTCAGTCAGTTAAGTGTCTGACTCTTGGTTTCAGCTCAGGTCATGATCTTTGGGTCCTGGGAGTCAAGTGACAATCTGGAGTCAGGCTCTGTGCTCAGCAGGGAATCTGCTTGAAGTTCTCTCTCTCCCTCTCCCTCTGCCTCTCCCCACCCCCTTGCCCCATGCCTGCCTGCACACATTCTCCCTCAAATAAATAAATAATCATTAAAGAAAAGAAAGCATTCATAGAGGTAGAGAGGATTAATAGGTTATGATAAAGGGTAAAATTCAGCAGGAAGATGTAACAATTCTAAATCATGAGTACCTAATAAAATAGTCTCAAGATAAATTAAAAAAATAAGAGTATAGGGAGAAATTGATTAAAAATGTCATTATAGGGGCGCCTGGGTGGCTCAGTGGGTTAAAACCTCTGCCTCCGGCTCAGATCATGATCCCAGGATCCTGGGATCGAGCTCCACATCAGGCTCTCTGCTCAGCAGGGAGCCTGCTTCCTCCTCTCTCTCTTCCTGCTTTTCTGCCTACTTGTGATCTCTGTCAAATAAATAAATAAAATATTTTAAAAATGTCATTATAGTGAATAACGAACACATCTTTTTTTTTTTTTAAAGATTTTATTTATTTATTTGATAGACAGAGATCACAAGTAGACAGATGGGCAGGCAGGGGCAGGGGGGGAAGCAGGCTCCCTGCTGGGCAGAGAGCCCAATGAAGGGCCCTCCAGGACCCTGGGATTATGACCTGAGCAGAAGGCAGAGGCTTTAACCCATTGAGCCACCCAGGCACCCCAATAATCAACACATCTTTCTCAATTATTACTAGGTTAACCAGGCAAAAATCGGTGAAGATAAGGTATATTTGAATAATACAAATAATAAACTTGATTTATTGAACATCTATAGAACTCTGCACCCAACACTTAGCAAATCTATACTTTTTTAAAGTTGACCCTTTTATTTTTTTAAAAATTTTTTAATCAAAGAGAGAGAGATAGAGTGAGCACAAGCAGGGGGAATGGCAGGCAGAGGGAAAAGTGGGCTCCCCGTTGAGCAAGAAGCCTGAAGTGAAACTCAGATACCAGGACCTTATGATCATGATGTGAGCTGAAAGCAGCTGCTTAACTGGCTGAATCACTCAGGCATCCCAAAACTGTATTTTTGCATGTATTGCTTAATCCCATTTGAATTGAGTTTTTTTGGGCCTTTGGTCATGTAATACTAAAGGCATCCTAATTCTGTGTATTAAATCTATTTCTACTTGAAAAACCTAGAATGGTTTCTGTTATCTGATATAAACCTCGCTGGATACAAATAGCAAGTTGAGTTTGAGTTATCACAGGTGCGCAAGTGTAATTAATGTTAGAAAATCTATAAATGACATCATATATATCATATATATATGATAGAGGAACCATATAAATATCTCAGTGGTTGTAAAAAAGCATTGGATAAAAGTAAAAATTCAATACTAATGTAAAATGCCCATATTAATATTAGCAAAACAAGGATAAAATGGAACACCTTTAACCAGATAAAGGGTATTAACCAAAAATGTATAGCAATCATTCTACTTAACGGCCAAATGTTGAAAGATTTCATTTATTTATTTATTCACTCATTCGTTCATTCATTTCTTTATCTTAAAGTAATTTTTTACTTTTTAAAAAAAATTTGATTTATTTGACACAAGTTAAGATAGAGAGAACATGAACAAGCACAGCAGAGGAAGAGGGAGAAGCAGACTCCCAGGTGAGCAGGGAGCCCAATGAGGGACCCAATCCCAAGATCCTGGGATCATGATCTGAGCCGAAGGCAGACACATAACCAATTGAGACACCTGGGTGCGATCATTTATTTGTTTATAAGAGAGAAAGAGAGAGAGAGAGAGAGAGAGAGAGCAAGAGCACAAGTCAGGGGAGGGGCAAAGGGAAAAGAAGACTGAATCCCTACTGAGCAGAGAGCCTAACTCAGGGCTGATCCCAGGACCTTGAGATCATGACCTGAGCTGAAGTCAGATGCTTAATGGACTGAGCCACCCAGGTGCCCTGAAAGATTTCTTTTAAAATCAAGAATAAGACAAAAAAAAAAAATCAGTAATAAGACAAAAACATTCTTCACTTTTATTCAACATCATTCTAGCCAGCAGAGTAAAATAAGTTTTTTGTTTTTTTGGTTTTTTTTTTTAAGCATAAGGATTTAGGGGGTGCCTGGGTGGCTCACTTCTTTAAGCATCTGCCTTCTGCTCAGGTCACATTCCCAGGCTCCTGGGATCAAGCCCTGCATCAGACTCCCTGCTCAGTGGGGAGCCTGCTTCTCTCTCTTCCCTATGCCTGCCACTCCCTCTGTTTGTCCTCTCTCTCTGTCAAATAAATAAATAAAATCTTTAAAAAAGTTTTAAAAAAATTTAAAAAGCATAATTAAAAGGAAAAAATAACCCATTATACACAGTTATCATTGTCTATAGATACTCCAAGGAAAATATGAAAAATAAGCACAAGAATCTGGATAAGACACACAAGTCAATTGCACTTATAAATGCCAACAACAAACAATATGAAAATGTAGTTTCAGAAAAGCCATTATTTACAATGACATAGGATACACAAAGTGCTTAAAAATAAATCTAAGAAAATTTTAACAGGGCATGTGTGGAAGAAATTATCAAACTTTACTAAAAGGCATTAAGAGATCACCTAGATCAATGAAGGGATATATCATGTTTATGGATTCAATATGGTAAAATTGTTAATTCTCCCCAAGTTGATCTTCAGATATAATGCAATTTCACCAAAATCCCATCAGGGTTTTTTTTGAGAAAACTGACAAACTAATTTTCTGAAGTGTGTATGGGAACTCACAGGCCAAAAAATAAAGAAGACATTCTGAAAAAAAAGTTTAGGGTGAGGACATTTCCCATATCAGTTATTAAAGTTTATTATAGAGCCATAGTATTTTTGACAGTGGAGTTTATGTGTAGACATACATAATAAGCCATTTGGCAGACTAGAAAGAGCCTGGAAACAATCACACATTTGAGGAAATTTGAATCATAACAGAAAGGGCACTGTTGATTACAGGAAAAGAACAGACTATTTTGTAAGTAATACTGGAAAATAGCTATCCTTAAAAATAAAAAAGCGAGTTTATAGTTATATGTCAAAAACAAACTTAAAAACCTTTAGAAGAAAATGTAGGAAAAGATTTCTTAAACAAGACACAAATAATACAACATATATTAAAAAAAGTTGACCAATTTTATAGTTAAGAACTTCTGATCACCACCACACTGATCACCACAGACACTGTAAAGTAAGTAAAAATACAAATCACTAACTTGGAGAAGATATTTGCCAAACATGTTTCTAAGAAAGGATTAGTATCCAAAATTAGAAGAAAACTCATTCAACTTAATTTTAAAAACATGAATAACTCAACAGGAAAATTAGCAAAATACATGAACTGGCATTCCACAAAAAAAGAATTGTAAGTGGTACATAAATACATGAAAAGGTGTTCAATTTCACTAGTAATCATGAAAATACAGATATCAATTTTTTATCCACTAGATTGCTAAACATTATGAAGTCTGATAACAAAAAATGTTGGCAAGAATTTGAGTATTGGGGTGCCTTGGTGGCTTAGCCAGTTGGGTGGGTGACTCTTGATTTTGGCTCAGGTCATGATCTTGGGATCCAGGGAACTGAGCCCCATCTCCAACTCCATGCTCAGTGGGAATTCTGCCTAAGGGTTCTCCCTCTCCCTTTCCCTCTCCCTCAGCTTACTCTCTCTCTTTCTCAAATAAATAAATAAATAACATCTTAAAAAAAAAAAGAATGTGAGTCATCTGAAATTCTTTTAAAAATTTTAAAAAGATTTTATTTATTTATTTGAGAGAGGGAGAGAGCATGTGTAGTGGGGGCCACAGAGGGAGAAGGGGAAGCAGACTCCCCACGAAGTAGGGAGCCGCACTCAGGCCAGATCCCAGGACACTGAGATCATGACCTGGGGCAAAGGCAGATGCTTAACCAACTGAGTCACCCAAGTGCCCTTGAAACTCTTACATGTAGCCTACCAGCAATACAGGAGTATAAATTGGTAAAATCCCCTGTGGAAAACCCTTTAGCATTACTTGGTAAAGTTTAATTTACATATTCTCCGTAACCCAGGAATTCCACTTCTGTACATATACCAGGAGAAATGTAAAACAATGCTATTGTGAGGGCACCTGGGTAGTGGCTCAGCCAGTTTAGCATCAGACTCTTGATTTTGGCTCAGATCATGATCTTAGGGCCATGAGATGGAGCCCCACATTGGGCTCTACACCTAGCTGAGTCTGCTTCTCTCCATTTCTCTCTGCCCTCTTCCCTGCCAGCACGTGCTCCGTGCACATTCTCTCTCCCTCTCTCTCTCAAATAAATAAATACATCTTTAAAAAGAAACAATGCTATTGTACCATCGTATGTGCAAGCAAAAACCAGACAACTCAAATGACTACTTTCTGGAGAATTATTATATAAATTGTGACATAGTCCACAGCTGAATATTATAAGCAGCAAAAAAAAAAAAAAAAAAAAAAAAAAAAAAGAAAAAGAAAAGAAAAGAAAAAGAATGAACAAACTAGAGTTTGCATCTGAGAACATGGGTGAACTTTGGAAATATGTCATTAAGTGAAAAAAGCAAATTACAGAAAATTGTATACATCATTATTTTTATAAATCTCAAAACAATGTAAACTATTTAGAGATACATACATATGTGACAAATCTATTTTTTGAGAAACAAAGGTGTGATGCAAAAAATTCATGGTAATGGTTACTTCTGGGAGAGAGGCAGGAAGATGATCTAAAGGAAAGAGCACAGAGGTATATGCTAATGTTGATGGTAGGGTGGGTGAATGGCTCAGTCGGTTAAGCATCTGCCTTTGGCTCCTGTCGTGATCCCAGGGTCCCCGGACCAGGCTTCTTCTTTTTTATTTTTTTCTTCTTCTATCAGCTTCTATCAGCTGCCTACTGCTCCCCCTGCTGGTGCTCTCTCTCTGTCACATAAGTAAAATTTAAAAATAATATTATCTGAGGGTTTTGAAGGGGTGGGGGTGAGAGGTTGGGGGATCCAGGTGGTGGGTATTATGGAGGGCACCTGTTGCATGGAGCACTGGGTGTGGTGCATAACAATGAATTCTGTTATGCTGAAAAGAAATTTTAAAAAAAATCTCAGATATTTCTAAAAGTAAATGATAGTTCTTATTTGGGGTTTTCAAGGCAGCCTGTAGGAGAACAGTGATCCATTAAGATTTTTTAAAAATACAAAAATTTTTATTTCTCTTTGTAAAATCTAATTAAAAAATTTCTGTGCATGTTTTCTAATAGAACACTTTGTGAAAATAATACATGCAATAATAAATGCATTTTTGATCTAATTAAAAATATATAGACATAGAAAAAAAATAATAATGGTATCCCGATGGGGCACCTGGGTGGCTAGGTGGGTTAAGCATCTGATTTTTGGTTTGACTCCAGTCATGATCTTGGGGTTGTGGTATTGAGCCCCACATTGGGCTCCACCCTCAGCAGTCTGCTTCAAATTCTCTCCCTCTCCTCCTCCTCCACTTGCAATTGTGCATGTGTGCTCCCTTGCTAAAATAAATAAATCTTTAAAAAAATAATGGCAAGTGTGTACTTCCTAAATTGTGTCATGGAATCATAGCGGCTTATTTCTTCCTGTGTTTCATAACTTAAACATGCTGTATAACTTCTTTCAAATGATCAAATATTATAAAATTTTTTAAAAACAGAATTAGGTTTAAGGGAGGCAGGGAAAAGTTCCCTGCACTGCAAATATTTTATCAGAGATCAAAAAGTTCATTGGGGGGACGCCTGGCTGGCTGAGTCAGTGGAGCATGAGACTTCATCTTGGGGTTGTGAGTTTGAGCCCCACATTGGGTGCAGAGATTAATTGAAAATAAAATCTTGAAAAAAAAAAAGTTACTCAGGTACAAGGCTCATTGACTCCAGAGATCACTCTGTGTTTCTGTGTGTATAGTGGGGATGGGGGGCATGGGAGGGGTGTCCAATAAAGAGCCCAAGAAGAAACAGCTTAGGGAGAGCTCATTGGAAGCTCTTGCTCATCCACACAATTCTTGTTTTTTTTTTTTTTTTTTTGTGGACAAACCCAAGGATAAACAAAGGGCAAAGGACATTCCTTCCAGATAAGTTAACCCCCAAAGAGAATAATGCAATGGCAATCACTAAATATAGCACGGTGGTGGAGAACATGGATTCTAGAGCCAATTTTTCTGACTCTAATAAAACTTGGTGAGCCTGGGACACCTGAGTGGCTCAGTTAGTTAAGCGACTGTCTTCGGCTCAGGTCATAATCCCAGAGTCCTGGGATGGAGTCCTGCATCCGGCTCCCAGCTCCATGGGGAATCTGCTTCTCCCTTTGACCTCCCCTTTCATGCTCTCTCTCACTCGGTCTCTCTCTCTCTCTCAAATAAATAAAAAAAATCTTAAGAAAAAAAAAGAACTTGGTGATCCTAAGCAAGTTACTTTACTTTTTGGAGACTTGCTTTCCCCATCTGTAAAATTAAGATAATAGAAAAATCCTGTTACATAGATGTTGAGGTAAAAGAAATAAATGCATGTAGAACACGTAGAACAGAGCCTTGTACACAACTGCTGTGTTAAATGTTTGCTATTATTATCCTTCTTGGATTTGCAATTTTTCTCTTGCTATGGAGTGCCTGGAAGTCAATGTTGTTTTAATTTTTCATTTAGGTGGAGTTCCAGAGCATATTCTCACGTGTCACAGTTGTGCAGAATTCAAAGTGTCTCACATCAACAGAGAAGGGAGGGTAAAAAGGCCTGGAATCTGTAGTTCAAAGCATTGACAAGTACTCCAAATTTCAGTTCATTTGGTGCTAGGAATGGAATAGCTATCCAGTGTATGGTATAACCTGAAGAGAGAATTCCAAGTTGAGCTTAGGTTTTGTGTGTCCCAGAATTTAACTCTCAAAGCAAGTCTTTATAATAGTAGGAAATGGGTCTTGCAGCCATTTGGTTTATTTCTTTTTTTTTTTTTTTTAAAGATTTTATTTATTTATTTGACAGACAGAGATCACAGTAGGCAGAGAGGCAGGCAGAGAGAGAGGAGGAAGCAGGCTCACTGCT
>NC_081570.1:105996219-106015198 GCF_022355385.1 Mustela nigripes | reverse complement strand
TTTTGTTTATTTATTTGACAGGCAGAGATCACAAGCAGGCAGAGAGGAGGCAGAGAGAGAGGAGGAAGCAGGCTCCCCACCAAGCAGAGAGCCCGATGCGGGGCTCGATCCCAGGACCCTGAGATCACGACCTGAGCTGAAGGCAGAGGCTTAACCCACTGAGCCACCCAGGTGCCCCTCTTTCTTTCATTTTTTAAAAGATTTTATTTATTTATTTGTCAGAGAGGGAGAGAGAGAGAGAGAGAGAGAGAGCAGGCGGGGGTGGGGGGGGGCAGAGGGAGAAGCAAGTTCCCCGCTGAGCAAGGAGCCCAATGTGGGACTTGGACCTAGGACCTTGGGATCATGACCTGAGCTGAACCACCCAGGCATCCCTCTAACTAAAAATTTTCTTTTCTTTTTTTTTAAAGATTTTATTTATTTATTTGACAGACAGAGATCACAAGTAGGCAGAGAGGCAGGCAGAGAGAGAGGTTGAGAAGCAGGCTCCCTGCTGAGCAGAGAGCCCCATGTGGGGCTCCATCCCAGGACCCCAGGATCACGACCCGAGCCAAAGGCAGAGGCTTTAACCCACTGAGCCACCCAGGTGCCCCAAGGGAGGGTTATTTTCAAATTAGAGTCACTTCAGTTTATTAGGGAATGATTAACTAGTCTATTTTTTAGTGGGTTAAGCTGCTGCCTTCGGCTCAGGTCATGATCCCAGGGTCCTGGGAGAAGATATTTCAAGTACAAACATGAGGACTTCAGGGAGGACAGCATAGTATGTTCGAGAAACAGTGAGTATTCAGTTTAGAACTGGGAATGTATTCTATTGAAGAACAGGTAGGAACCATAGCCTAAGCCAGTTCATCAGAGCCCTTACATGGCACATTAAAAACTCTGGACTCAACTTCGCAATCAGTGGGGAGTCACTGGAAAGCTTTTAAATATGGAAATTACACCATTAGAAATATCAGACTGAAAATAAAAAAAGAAATAATCAGACTGGTAGGAATGTGGAGGATACATGAGCCAACAACTAACCTGATATTCTTCCATAAATACAAGCTTTGAAGGGATTCAGGACAGCTCCCTCCTCCCACTGTGTCACTTTGGCAAGTGGATCATTCAGAGCTGAAGGCACTTGAGACTCTGTGGGCTCAAGAGAAACTTTTGTCTCTCTCAACCACGAAGAAAAATCTAAATTGAGGGTCTTTCCCAAAATAAGAGTCATCCGCTCTTCTTATCACCCTTTGAAGTGCATTCTTTTCCTTGGAAATCCCAGATCCCTACCCCCTTCTCTGTAGTTCAGAATGACCTATATATCTCATCTTGCCTGCCTTTGGAAATCCATGTCTATGGGGAGCTCCCTATATACACTTACTAAATTTGATTTTCTCCTGTTATATACTGTCTCATGTCATTTTGACTCTTAGTCCAGCTGGAAGGACCTTCGAGGAGACAGGAATTCTTGTTCTCTGCAGTTTTTAGAGGGCAAAAATCTACACGTTTTGATTTTTTAAACTTCTCACAGCTTAGATTAGCATAGTGCTTGCACTCAGTAGGAAATGTTTGTTGATGTGGAGACCAGTGTCAGAAGGAACACTCTGCTTCTCATGGGTGTAGAGAATGTACAACTTGACCTTCGTCTGATGAACAAACTCAGATGGGGTAATATTAATCATAGGACTCTTTCTAAAAGTGATGCCTGAGCTCAATCTGGGATAAGGAAAGAACACTTAAATGAAGGAAGAGTGATGGAGTCAAAAAAGCATGGTAACTTTTGGGGAAGTACTGCTTAATACAGTATGGTAAAGCTCAAAATGCATGAAAATGAAAGGTATAAAATCATAGAATCTCATAGTGGAAGGAACCTTTAAAAGTCATGTTGTGGCGTTAGCCTTCTAATCATTTCTGCAAAGTCTGTGCTTTAATTATTGAGTAAGTTCCTTCTGGGCCTTTAGGGGTCAGAAGTGCCTATCTTCCAAGGTGGCCCATTCTTTAAAAGTACTTATTTTTCTTTTCTTTTCTTTTTCTTAAATTGAAATATAGCTGACACACAAGGTTATTAGTTTTAGGTAGACAATGTAGTGTGATTCAACAATTCTCTGTGTATGCTATGCCCACCACGAGTGTATCTGCCATCTGTCACCATCCAACACTATTATAATACCATTGACCATATTCCCCGTGCTGTGCCTTTCATCCCCATGACTTATTCATTCATAACTGGAAGTCTGGACCTCCCATTCCCCTTCACCCATTTTGCCCATCTCCTCACCTCCCTTTCCTCTGGCAACTACCAGTTTATTCTTGTATTTGTGGGTCTGTTTCTGCTTTTTGTTTGTTTTGTTTTTTAGGTCCTATATAAAAATGATATGGTGTTTGTCTTTCTGTGACTTACTTCACTCCACATAGCATCTTTTAAGTCTATCTATGTTGTGGCAAATGGCAAGATTTCATTATTGTTCATGGTTGAGTAATATTTGATTATATATCTATATTTGTGTATACTTATATTCTTCATATCTATATAATGTATCTATATAAATATATAGATATTCTTTATTTATCCAACACTTGGGTTGCTTCCATATCTTGGATATTGTAAATAATGATACAGTAATAAAAATAGTTCTTTACATTGAGCCAAATCGGTCTCCTTAGCATGCTCCACTTTTAATTTAGGACCATATAGGGTAACACATATCTCTTCCACACACAGGATTTTCAGGATGTGAGACACCTTTCAAATACTTGTTAACTCATTTCTTCAATCATTTCATGATTTAATCATTTCTCAGAAGACATGATCTATCACTCTAGCCCTTTTCCACTGAAAATAATCTCGTGTGTTTATATCCCACTTTAAAATGCGGTGCCCAGGGGTGCCTGGGTGACTCAGTGGGTTAAGCTTCTGCCTTCTGCTCAGGTCATGATCTCAGGGTCCTGGGATGCAGCCCCATATCGGGCTCTCTGCTCAGTGGGGAACCTGCTTCTCCTTTCTCTCTGCCTGCCTCTCTGCCTACCTGTGATCTTGTCTGTCAAATAAATAAATAAATAAAATATTTAAAATAAAATAAAATGCGGTGCCCAATGCAGAATAGAAGACCCACGTGAACTCAAGATTATTCATCTAGGTACTATACTTCTATTGCTTGAGATAAGATCATAATGAGCCTTGTGCTAAAACTGGAATAATAGAAGATTACTATGACCCCTGCACAAAGATTACACACAAATTTATGAATCATTCCATATTTTTAACTAACTGGAATTTAACTAAAAACTATGAAGAAAAAAAATCATAATGATCCTTGAAAGTCAGCATAAAGAATTTGAATTTTAGGGGTGTCTAGTTGGTTAAGTGACTCCCTTCAGCTCAGGTCATGATTCCCAGGACCGAGCCCCACATTGGGCTCCCTGCTCAGCTGGGAGTCTGCTTCTCCCTCTGCCCCTCACCCCACTCATGCTCTCTCTCTCTTTCTCTCTCTCTAAAATAAATAAAATCTTAAAAAAAAAAAGAATTCGATGGGGCGCCTGGGTGGCTCAGTGGGTTAAGCCTCTGCCTTCAGGGGCGCCTGGGTGGCTCAGTGGGTTAAAGCCTCTGCCTTCGGCTCAGGTCATGATCCCAGAGTCCTGGGATCGAGCCCCACATCGGGCTCTCTGCTCAGTGGGGAGCCTGCTTCCTCCTCTCTCTCTCTCTCTGCCTGCCTCTCAGCCTACTTGTGATCTCTGTCTGTCAAATAAATAAATAAAATCTTTAAAAAAAAAAAAAAAGCCTCTGCCTTCAGCTCAGGTCATGATCTATGGGTCCTGGGATCGAGCCCCACATCAGGCTCTCTGCTTGGCAGGGAGCCTGCTTCCCTCTCTCTCTCTCTGCCTGCCTCTCTGCCTACCTGTGATCTCTCTGTCAAATAAATAAATAAAATCTTAAAAAAAAAAGAATTCGAATTTTATTCTTCCAGGCATGGGGAACCACTGAAAGAATTTGAGCAGATAAATGAGAGTGGCAGCCATATCTTACTGTACATTCCACTGACTCTAACTGGAATATGAGCTCTAAACCTTAAGTCTGTGTCCCATGGAGGCATAGCTTCAGCACTTAGTGCAGGGCTGGCACATTGGAGGTGTTCAGTCTACCTACATAAATAAATTAATATCTAGATCAGTACCTGGCATATTAAGCAATCACAATTCATGTTTATTGAAGAAAGGTAAATCATCAAAGCCATACTTTAGGAAGATAACTAGCAACAGTATACAAAAAATATTGGATACAGGAAATAGACACCATACGTGAAAAACAATTAGGAGTTGTAGCCATCTTGGTAAAAGGCAACAAAAGTATAAACTAGGATGACAGTTACAAGAAGGAAGGAATGGATGAGAAAGAGGATTTTACATGATATATAAGTTAAATGGACATATAGTGGTAGGAAGAAGAAAATGATAAAACTCTGGGGTTTGAATTTGGATGGCTGAAATGTTGTCATTCATAGAATTATTTATTTTAGGAATTAGCAGATATTTTAAGGGACTTAAAATACCTTTAAGGGAATTTAAAGGTACTGGTATGATATGCTCAGGAGGCAGAAATGTGGGACTGAAGTTTAGAAGTAAAGAAAAGCAAGATCTTTAGAGCTGAGTCACCTAAGTGCAGGGTAGTTGAAATCGTAGACGTAGATGAGGTGGCCAAAGGAGAATTCAAAACAAGGGAATGTCTACTTTTACGCCATTGGAAAGAGATCAAGAAACCACAGATGGAATAGTTATAAGTAGGAAAAGCTGAAGAGTGTAGAGTCATGAAATTGAACAGATGAGAGAATTTCAAGGAGGGGTATTGTCAACAGTCTCAGATGCTATAGAGAGATGGAAACCTTCAGCTTCTGGAAATTGGAAAACATCAGGTCATTTGTGATTCTTCTTCTCCTTATCTAATTAAATCTGAATTCCTGAACTTGGAATGAAAGGTCTCTAGTTTACTTATTTAAACCTCTCACTCATAACTGCCAAATTCCAGTAAGCTAATTTTGCTATGGTTAGGCTGGTATCTTTCCTCTCTCCACCTCAAAAAGTAAAATACATTCTTGTTGAAAAAAAATAGAGGTGCCTGGGTGGCTCAGTGGGTTAAGCCTCTGCCTTCGGCTCAGATCATGATCCTGGGATTGAGCCCCACATCGGGCTTCTGCTCAGCAGAGAGCCTGCTTCCTCCTCTCTCTCTGCCTGCCTCTCTGCTTACTTGTGATCTCTGTCTGTCAAATAAATAAATAAAAATCTTTTAAAAAATCACAAATTATTGTAGCCTTGGATATCCAGTTTCCTTTCTTCTAAGACCTCTTAAGCAAAATCACTTTTCTTGACAGATTCAAGTGACAGATACCATGGTAAATCTAAAATATGTTTTCTAAAGTGAAGACCGGGCCTAGAATTTTTTAAATTGTTCTTAAAGTTCCTGTTTTAGGAACACCTGGGTGACTCAGTTGCTTAGGCATCTGGCTTCAGCTCAGTTCATGATCCCAAGGTCCTGGGATTAAGTCCTGCGCTGGGGTGCTTGCTCAGCCCCTTCACAAGCAGGGGAATCTGCTTATGCTCCCTCTCTTTCTGACAAATACATAAATAAGATCTTAAAAAATAAAAGGTTCCTGGGGCCCCTGGGTGGCTCAGATGGTTAAGTGTCTGCCTTCCACTCGGGTCGTGATCTCCAGGTCCTGCAATCCAGTCCCGCTTCCAGCTCTCAGCTCAGCAGGGAGTCTGCTTCTCCTTCTCCCTCTGCTTTTACCTCTCCCCCTGCTTGTACTCTCTCTCTCAAATAAATAAATAAATAAATAAATAAATAAATATTTTAAGAAAAAGGGTTCCTGTTTTGTTTGAGATGAGCAGGAGTACTGCTTGGAACTATAATAGGGAAAAGGAGGAGGGCATGAATTTATGGGTTTATATAAAATCTGAAACTGCTCAAGTAGGAAGCAGAATAACAGCATTTATAAATCTGCAGCAGAAGTTTGTCACCTTTCACTTAACACTTCCTGGAAAGATCAGTCCCTCTTCTATTCCTTTCCTTCTTTCCTTTGCCCCTGCCAATCCTTCCTTCCTTTCCAAATCACTTCATTTTCCCCATCTGTTGCCCTATATTTCTTAAAGACAAACAAAAAAACAAACAAAAAAACAAAAGAAGACAACAACAAAACTACCTAAAAAGACACAGCTTTTCTCTCATTGACATAAGTTTACTCTAAAGGGAGAGGTTGGGATCCCTAGGTGGCTCAGTTGGTGAACTGTCTGCCTTCAGCTCAGGTCATGGTCCCAGGGTCCCCGGATCGAGCCCCACATCAGGTTCCCTGCTCAATGGGGAGCCTGCTTCTCCCTCTGCCCTCTGCTTGTGCTCTCACTCTATCTCTGTATCAAATAAAATAAATACAATCTTAAAAGACAAAAAAAGGAGAGATGATTGTGAGGAAATAGAAAAATGAAGCTCCCTT
The DNA here is from genome assembly GCF_022355385.1 of Mustela nigripes. Classification (NCBI taxonomy): domain Eukaryota; kingdom Metazoa; phylum Chordata; class Mammalia; order Carnivora; family Mustelidae; genus Mustela; species Mustela nigripes. The sequence continues at coordinate 106,008,740 of NC_081570.1, read as the reverse complement.
CTTATAATTCCTAAAATCAAAGACATCCTCTAGGCGATGAGACCAACAGAGGTTCCCCCAGTTTGCCTCAAAACCACCCTGTGCCTCTTACCTAAAGTTTCACTTTTCCAAAAAAGCTCTGAGGAAAGAAAAATTTCTTTACTTCCCCCAGTCATTTCCCTAAGTACTCCCCAGGCTTGTAGAGAAGTGTTATGAAACTCAGAAGAATTGTTGGAATTATTCCCAGAAAAACTTCACCAGAAAGATAATACGGACAGTTATTTACCTTTTGAGAGAGTGATATCCAAGGCTGGCTGTTGGCAGGCCAGTCTCCTCCTACTCAAGCCCATCTCTTGGCAGCCTCTCCCCTTTTTATCAACCCACTCTTACAAAAAGGCAAGTGGTTGGTAGCTCTGTCCCTTCCCCACTCTCACGCTGAACTAAGAAGCTTCATGAATACTTCAGCTAAAACAAGATCAAGTTTCAGACACTCCCATAGTGAGTGAGAAAATGATCCCACTAGATTAAATTGGAGCCCAGGTCAGTAGAAGAATATTTCCACAGCTCTGCCAGGACTGGGGCAGCCAAGGTTAATGGCTTAAGTAATACCCTGTAAGTGGATCACGTGAGTGGGAGAAGATGGGTCACGAGCCAGTTTTTGGTCTATGCAGTGGTTCTCTGGATTAGTGGCATCACATGGAAAATTGTTAGAAATGCTATTTCTTGGACTTGGGTTCCTGCCTTAATGAATCTGAAACTTTGGAGGTGTTCGCGTATCTGTGCTTTAACCAGCCCCTCTAGGGGACTGTGATGTATGCTCAAATTTGAGAACTATTTGTCAACAAGATAGTGAAGCTTTAAAATCTCTTTTCCTGGAAAAAATCTTAAATTTATTTAGGGGTGCCTGGGTGGCTCAGTTGGTTAAGTGACTGCTTTCGGCTCAGGTCATGATCCCTGAGTTCTGGAATCGAGTCCCGCATCGGGCTCCTGCTCCGTGGGGAATTTGCATCTTCCTCTGACCTTCTCCCCTCTCCTGCTTTTTCTTTCTCCCTTCCAACTAACTAAATAAAAAACTTAAAAAAAAATAAAAAAAAATAGGGGCACCTGGGTGGGTCAGTGGGTTAAAGCCTCTGCCTTCGGCTCGGATCCCAGGATCCTGGGATGGAGCCCTGTGTTGGGCTCTCTGCTCAGCAGGGAGCCTGCTTCCTCCTTCCTCTCTCTCTGCCTGCCTCTCTCTGCCTACTTGTGATCTCTGTCTGTCAAATAAATAAATGAAATCTTTAAAAATAAATAAATAAATAAAATAAAATAAATTAAAAAAAGAGTTTACTTAGAACATTTGAATCAGAAAAGTCAAAACTATTTCACTTAGTATTAGGTATTATACATGCTCACATATACCTTGAATGCAAAACTTATCACCATTTCCTCTAAGGTTTTTTTGTTTTTGCTTTTAAAGGATTTCATTTATTTATTATGAGAGAGACACTGGGAGAGCATAGAGGGAGAGTGGGAAGAAGAAGCAGACTCCTGGTGAGCAAAGAGCTCGAAGTCAAGCACCTGGCTTGATCCCAGGACCCCAAGATCATGATCCGAGCCAAACGCAGAAGCTTAACCTACTGAGCCAACCAGATGCCCATCCTCTAAGGTTTTATGCAGTTCCAAAAAAAAAAAAAAAAAATTCTATGGGACACCTGCATGCCAAGGTAGGTGCACACACACTCTTTTCTGTCTGTATGTACAATATGCTTTATAAATATACAAAATAGTTCTGGAGAGATATAACCCAGGGCTCTAAGATGGGGAATTGAGTGTCTCAAACTATACCATGTACATATTAACTACTCAAAACATTTTTTTTGAATTTAGATACATTTTCAAAATATTATCACACTTTTAAAAAGTAACTCTCCTAGGGACGCCTGGGTGGCTCAGTTGGTTAAGCGGCTGCCTTCGGCCCAGGTCATGATCCCAGCGTCCTGGGATCGAGTCTCACATCGGGCTCCTTGCTCGGCAGGGAGCCTGCTTCTCCCTCTGCCTGTCTCTCTGTCTGCCTGTGCTTGCTCGCTTTCTCTCCCTCTATCACTGGCAAATAAATAAAAAAAAAAAAAAAAAAAAAAGGTTCTGTGGGGCTTTTTAAAAAAAAAAAAAAAAAGTAACTCTCCTAAAAGAGGTTCTATAGTTAATAATTTTTTCCTCATGCCTGTTATATATCACTGTACTAGATGCTGGGGACAGAATGGAGAATGAAGTATGGTTCCAGTTCTCACTTTCATCTTCCCAAATAATACGAAATGTAGCAATTTAAATATATTTTCAGTTTCTTAATTTCTAAATTTCTCTTGCCCCTGAGCATACAATCACAAATTCCATGGTAGGGAAAACTAAAGTCTGAAGCAAAACCAGGCTTTGGGGCCCATTATAACAGCTACTGTTTGTTTAGTGATGAATCTTAAAATTGTTTTATACTTCTTTTTTTGTGTGTGTTTTATACTTCTGTTTTACATAATTATAGAGGTAATATAAAGTCATAGCACATTAAAATTACAGAACTATGAAAAGGTAGAAATCTCCTATTAATCCCACTCTTCAGAGATAAACTATTAACAGTTTGGTGGATTTCTCCAACTCTAATTTATATATTTAGTATAATTATTATTATTTATAAGATAATACTTATTTTTAAAAAATATTTTATTTATTTATTTGACACAGAGAGAGAGAGATCACAAGTAGGCAGAGAGGCAGGCAGAGAGAAAGAGAGGGGGAAGCAGGCTCCCTGCTGAGGAGAGAGCCCAATGCGGGGGCTCGATCCCAGGACCCTGAGATCATGACCTGAGCCAAAGGCAGAGGCTTAACCCACTGAGCCACCCAGGTGCTCCAGACAATACTTATTTTATGCTTTTTTCATTTAATAGTATGCCTTGGACATCATCCCATTTTAATACCTTTAGATCCGCTTCATTCATTTTAATGGCTGCTAAGTATGCAAGTTCTCCATTATGTACATATCCCTGATTTATTTTCACTATTAGTCTGCATTTGGGTTGTTTAAAATTTCTTAATAGTGTACCAACATTGCAATGGCTAACCTTGCACATATTTCTCTGAGCATTTGTGAAAAAGTTTTTGTGACATAAATGCCTCAGAATATTAAAAATATAGGGGCGCCCGGGTGGCTCAGTTGGTTAAGCGGCTGCCTTCGGCTCGGGTCATGATTTCAGGGTCTTGGGATCGAGCCCCGCATCGGGCTCTCAGCAGAGAGCCTGCTTCTCTCTCTCCCCATCTCCCTGCCGCTCTGCTTACTTGTGCTCTCTCTCTAGCTGTCAAATAAACAAATAAAATATTAAAAAAAAAAAGAATATTAAAAATATAAATTAAAAATATAAATGCTGGGTTGTAGGATATAAACAGGTAGAATTTTAATAGGTACTGCCAAATTACACATTAAAAAGGTTACTGCAATGTGCAAACTAGGTATGAAAGTGCCTGTTTTTTCATAGTGCCGCCAATACGTTACTCTCAATCTTTAAAGTATTGGTCCAGTTAGTAGGTAAAAATAACATCTCAGTTTTTAAGAACTTGCATTTCCCTAATTGCTATGGTATTTGAGTTTTTATTGTTTGTATATCTTACTCAGATTTCCTATACCTATACTATGCCTTCTATTCATAGGGCTATTCATCTTTTATTTGTTTGTTTGTTTTTAAAAGATTTTATTTAGGGGACGCCTGGGTGGCTCAGTTGGTTAAGCAGCTGCCTTCAGCTCAGGTCATGATCCCAGCGTCCTGGGATTGAGTCCCACATTGGGCTTCTTGCTCGGCAGGGAGCCTGCTTCTCCCTCTGCCTCTGCCTGCCATTCTGTCTGCCTGTGCTCTCTCTCTCTGATGAATAAATAAAATCTTAAAAAAAAAAAAGATTTTATTTAGTTATTTGAGAGAGAGCACAAGCCGGGGGAGGGACAGAGGGAAAGGGAGAAACAGGCTTCCTGCTGAGCAGGGAGCCCAATGTGGGACTTGATCCTAGGACTCTAAGATCATGTCCTGAGTGGAAGGCAGACACTTAACCGACTGAGCCACAAAGGCGTCCTAACAATATATTTTTACTTATAATTTTTTTGGATACATATTCTCATTTCCCATCCTTTGCTACTCCCACTCCTTCACTTTTGAAGCTGCTGTCAACATCAGCTTCCAGAATTTAACCTCTCTCCTCAGCCCAACAAACTCCTTCTAGCTTCTCTTGTTTCCCTGTCTCATCTCCTTCTTCTGGGGCTCTAGAATCTTCCATCTCAAGATACTAATCTAATTTGTCAATCAGTACTCCAATTCTGGGTAATTCCTCTGCTTACTTTCTTTCCTCTAGCTTCTGGGTGTTGGCAGAGAAATGCTCCGTAGTTTCATGAACATTTATACCTTTTTCTTCATACAATTTTAGTCACACACTTCCCCAAATTACGCACATCTCTAAAGCTAGAACCAACACCATCTCTACCTCTTGTTCGTAGCAGTTTGACTTATTATTATTCTTTGAGAATCAAAGCCACTGCACGTGAGTTGTCAGCTTCTCCCTCTTCCACTTCAAAATGTCTATACACATTTTCTCTAAAAAGGTGCCTTGATTTTTCTGAGAGTAATACTTCCACACACAGCCCTAACTTGTTTCCTTGTCTCCCCCAGCACCAGTCTTACTTGTTTTCTTGGGCATATATATTTTCTTCATCTTTAATTTGCCACTTTCACAAGACATAATTTTCTATTCCTACCCCATCCTACCTCGCCTCCCAGGTACCATTTGATTAGTTTTTCTTCATTGCCATGTTTCTTGAAAAAGTGTCATATGCTAACTATCTGCCTATATTTACTCACTTTCTATACGTTCCTCACTCACTTGAACCATGGTTTCCACTCCATCTACTCTCCTTAGATTTGTTTCTCATCTCTGAACATGTGCTGCTGCCCAAACTCTTTTATCTTGAAACTCTATTGGCTTATATTGTCCTGCTCTTTCCAGACTCCATCTTCTTTCTTCCATCATCTGAAACAGATATTTTTCTCTCTCTTTTCTATCCTTTAATTTCTGAAGCATGTCCATTCACATTTGACTGACTGATAGTACATAAATATTCTTTTACAATAGGTCAGAACATCTATGCTATCCCAGTTACACAAAAACAGATGCAAAATAGCGTTAAGAAACTTCCTTGCCTGAAATTATAAGACTAAGTATGTGTGCATATATTTTAAAAATCCCTTGATTCCCATTCCATCTTTTTGGCTGAACTTTATTAATTAATATCTTCCCTTTCTATACGGCTCTCTTTTGTGAAAGGTATCAACTACCTAATCACTCAAGCCAAATCGCCTTCTCCTTTGCCATCCCCCCACCTCTAGTCATTAAGTGCTAACAAGACACCTTCCTAAATTTTTCTGGAGTGGATCTCTTCTCCATGAGAGTTCTCTTTTGCAAGTCTATTCTTCATAAGTCTGATGTGTGAGACTTTAATTGCTCTGCTGCAGTTTTCTCTTCTTTAGTCCATGGTGATAGCCCCAGGTCTGGTTGCTTTGTAGTGTTGTGTTATGGTCATTAAGAACAGTAGCACAAACACAGCTCTTAGTCTCTTTCTGCTTGACAGCAATTGGTTTAACGTGTGCTTGCAAAGCTTGATATTGAGACTTTATTGCTAACAATTCTTTTAAGAGTATAGAGGGATTTTTCTTGCCTGTTGTATCAGGATGATTAGTCTTGATTTCATATTCCAGTCTGTACTGAATATAATCCAGATCAGAGTCAGCTTTCTGGAACATAAGTTCCATCTTATTGATCTCTGCTTCCATCTTGAATAGTTGACTTTTCTCAGACGCCTGAAACAGGTATTTCATGAAGCATTCTTTGCGTTCTTTTGCTTATCTCTTTTAACTAAGGTGCTGTCATTTTCTGCAACTACAGTCTCTTGCACTAATGCATAACTTTAGGTCTAGATCCCAATCTCTCTTTTGGGAAGATGCCCTATGATTTCATATGCTTAATAAGCATTTTTACCTGGAAGTCCCAACCAACCAATCCAACAAATAAATTTCAACCAAAGAAACCTGAACTTCCAGTTAGGAAAAGACATTAGGGTTCAAAGCCGATGGCTAAGAAAGAATTCTTGAGATGTCTTTGGTGGAAAAGGTGATTTTATTAAACCATGGGGATAGGACCTGTGGGCAGAAAAATCTACACCAGGGTCATGAGGAGTGGCCTATTATAAACTTTCACACTGGGAGGGGGTTAGGGAGAATGTGAGTCTCTAAAGAATTTTGGAAGGAAGGTTTCCAGGACTTTTAGGGGGCTAGCTATTGTTTGGAAAAGGTCATTTTTTACTGTCTAGTAAAACCCAAGTCATGAGACCCTTCAGATGTATATTGGTGGGTCATATACTTGGGGGATGATTGCCAATATGTATCTTGGCGGGTAGAGATAAAGGAAGTTTCCACAGTAATTTTTATATGTTAAGGTAGACTTACAGGATCTTGGGGGTTGGGCTAAGATGGCCTTTCACCCTTAGCAAACTATTAGTAAAGTATTAGCAAAGTATTAGCATGGAGGCAGCTGAGTTCCTAGAATAAAGTCACTCTGACTATTTCAAGGACTTGTCGATGGGCTGTAGGCAATAAGAAAATTTAATAAATTTTCTTCTGCCTCTGTTTCCTGCATCACCAGTCTCTGATATTGAGATCATCCAAAAGCTTTCTTTGACATCACCACTTCCTTTCACTCCCTATGCATAGAATCCCATGGCAAACCTTATTTTGTCACAACAGTATTTATGGCAATCATTATCTTTTCAGCTTCACTGACCTATGTCTCATCCTTGTAATTGTTTCCCTGGATTTCTTTTTTTTTTTTTTTAAAGATTTTATTTATTTATTTGAAAGAGATCACAAGTAGGCAGAGAGGCGGGAGGGGACGGTGGGGGGAGCAGGCTCCCTGCTGAGCAGGGCTCGATCCCAGGACCCCGAGATCACAACCTGAGCCGAAGGCAGAGGCCCACTGAGCCACCCAGGGGCCCCTCCCCTGGATTTCTGTAGTAGTTATTTACCTAAGTGGATTTTCTGTTTCTAGTCTCTGCCCACCCCCCAAATAATCTGGATTACTCTTCCTTAAAATTTTAACCTCCAGGAATAGGGTTTCCGGATAAAGGATGATCTTTTAATTTTTAAAAATTTTTAAATATTTTATTTATGAGATAGAGCGAGCGAGAGAGAGAGAGAGAGAGCAAAAGCAGGGGAGCATTAGGTAGAGGGAGAAACAGGCTCTCCATTGAGCAGAGAGCCTACTGCAGGGCTCTACCCCAGGGTTCTGGCATCATGATCTGAGCCCAAGGCAGATGCTTAACCAACTAAGCCATTCAGGTGTCCCAAAAGATGACTTTTTAAAAAATATAAATATTTCCTATGCAATATTTAGAGCATACTTATACTAAAAAAGTCATTTGTTATTTATCTGAAGTTTAAGTTGACTGGCCAGCCTGTTTTTGTGTGTGTGTGGTTTTTTTTTTGTTTTGTTTTTGTTTTTGTTTTTTTAAGATTTATTTATTTGTCAGAGATAGAGAAAGTGAGAGAGAGGCAGGCAGAAGGAGAAGCAGGTGCCTCGCTGGGCAAGAAGCTTGATGTGGGGGGCGCCTGGGTGGCTCAGTCGTCAAGTGTCTGCCTTTAGCTCAGATTGTGATCCCAGCATCATCCTGGGATGGAGCCCTGCGTCAGGCTCCGTCCTTGGTAGGGAGCCACCCAGGTGACCCACAGTAGGTCATTTCTTAACCAGCTTTTAAATTTTCATTTCTATTAAAATTAGAAAATCTGAATTTGTCAGGTACTGCAGTGGGTGATGGCTACCACTCATTCAGATAATTTCTGAAGAGCTGGATCTAACATGGACCTAGAATTATAGAGAGTTTTTAATTGAAGGTGGCTTTCAGTAGTTTGTTAGATCTTATGCAGAGGGCATACAGCAACCTCTAAAGTTGAATGTTTCAACGTGGGAGAGAGCAGGCATTGTATGCTGTTGCAAGGGTTGCATTCAACTCTGAAAGTATTTTTTCCCCATTTGACTGTAACAGTTTGATGTGGTTCAAAATACGTTCAATAACGTGTCATGCCTTTTTTTTCTTCTGATGAAGAAACAAAATTATCGTGTATTGAGAAATAATAAACTCTTCACAGTCAAGGCATTTGCATAATAGTCTGGTTTTCTTAGAAAATCCTGATACTTTGTTCTTAAGATTAAAAATTGTGGCATTTATCAGAATTGGCAGCCCAAAAGAAAAGTTCTCTCCTGACCTGTATCATGGCGGTCTGAACCCCCAGAAATTGTGCCAAAGAGTTTAGAAAACAAATAAGCAAAGTAAGCACATAGAGCAAACTTCAGGAAACTATTTTGGATTGTAAAGGAGGATAAATTTAATGTTCAAACGATCTGATAAAGTATTCATTTGGAAACAAAAAAAATCAGGTCACTTAGGACTTGAAGTAATAAATTCAAGCTAATAAAAATAATGAAAACAGGGCTCAGATAAATGTACTTGAAAAAATGGTTTTTGTTAGTATTATCTTATGGGAGAAAAGGGATTTTCTTTAAAAAAAAGATTTTATTTATGTATTTGTCAGAGAGAGAAAGAGAGAGGGCACAAGCAGGGGGAGTGGTAGGCAGAGGGAGAAGCAGGCTCCCCACTGAGCAAGGAGTCCCATGCAGGACTTGATCCTAGGATGCTAGGATCATGACCTGAGCATCCTGAAAGGGCATCTTTTACTTCAGTCATTATTCAAAAATTTGTGAAAACATCTTCCACATTACTTATCTCACTTCACTACAGAAAAAGCTCTCTTCTAATATTTACCTATTTCTTCTCAGAGATTATGCTTATTGGCTATTATTTTACTATATTTACAGTTTGTATTAACTTGTTCTATGCTTTATCAGAATCAGGAGGAATGCTATTTGGCTACCAACTGTTCTTTGAATAAAACAGAAAGTGGACTGACATTTTGTTTATTATAGGAATAATGACCTTTCTACACTGAAGGTTACAACTCCTTCAGTGCTGATCCCAAGATATCTTTTTCAGACTTTCTCATACCTCACAAAATAATTTTTTTATTTTTATTTATTTATTTTTAAAGATTTTATTTATTTATTTGACAGAGAGAGACCACAAATAGGCAGAGTGGCAGGCTGAGAGAGGGGAGAGGCCGGCTCCCTGCTGAGCAGACAGCCTGATGTGGGGCTTGATCCCAGGACCCAGAGATCATGACCTGAGCGGAAGGCAGAGGCTTAACCCACTGAGCCACACAGGCACCTCCCCAAAAGAGTTATTTATTATTATTATGTTTTTATTTTTTAAATATTTTATTTATTTATTTGACAGAGATAGGCAGAGAGGCAGGCAGAGAGAGAGGAGGAAGCAGGTTCCCCGCAGAGCAGAGAGCCCAATGTGGGATTCGATCCCAGGACTCTGGGATCATGACCTGAGCTGAAGGCAGAGGCTTTAACCCACTGAGCCACCCAGGCGCCCCTCAAAATAATTATTTTTTTTTAATTTTATTTATTTATTTGACAGAGAGAGATCACAGTAGACAGAGAGGCAGGCAGAGAGAGAGAGAGGGAAGCAGGCTCCCTGCTGAGCAGAGAGCCTGATGCGGGACTCGATCCCAGGACCCTGAGATCATGACCTGAGCCGAAGGCAGCGGCTTAACCCACTGAGCCACCCAGGTGCCCCAAAATAATTATTTTTTAAATGAATTTTTTTCTGAATGAAAATGTCCTGTTCTGCAACTTCAATTTATTTTTTTTTACTGTGCCAATATTTTTATTTCTCTTAGCATTCTCCCAACCTACATATAATTTTTACCTTTTGAAATATCAAAAAAATCTTAGTGGAAAGTAAGTGTTTTTCCCATTTAGACTGCAATTTGTTGCCTCAGAACTAAGTGTAGGTAATGGCTTTCTGTGTATCCTTCCAAAAGTTTTTTTTCTTATCTTTATTATGACATATATCATACTATAGCAATAGATTTTTACTTTATTTTTAAACAAATTTTTATTTATTTTTGAATTCCACTATATTTCAGGTATATAAGATAGTAATTCAACAATTCTTTTTTTTAAGGTTTGACACATAATTTTATTGTACACCATTTTCTAGCAAAAAAGAGTATAAGAATAAATACTTAAGTAGCATAGACAATCACAACAATTAAACAGTAACACAAGAAAGGAAAAATGAATCACAATTCTGAATTGGTCACAACTGCATTTTTTGTTAAAACAAGTTGAGTTAAAATTTTCCAATTTTTGCATATCTTATATAGTGAGTTCCTCTAAAGCAGTCCTTTTAAAAAGTATATACATATTAATAGAATATTTTAGTCTTTTTTCAACTTTATTTTTATTAACATATAATGTATTATTTGTTTCAGGGGTATAGGTCTGTGATTCATCAGTCTTACAAAATACACAGCACTCACCATAACAACATATCCTCCCCAATGTCCATCACCCAGCCACCCCATCCCTTCAACCCCCCCATCGCCCTCCACTGCAGCAACCCTCAGTTTGTTTCCTGAGATTAAGAGTCTCTTATGGTTTGTCTCCCTCTCTGGTTTCTTCTTGTTTCATTTTTTCCTCTCTTCCCCTATGATCCTCCGCCTTGTTTCTCAAATTCCATGTATCGGTGAGATCATAAGATAATTGTCTTTCTCTGATTGACTTATTTCGCTTAGCATAATACCCTCTAGTTCCATGCACGTCATTGTAAATGCAAGATTATCATTTTTCTTGGTGGCTGCATAATACTCATATGCGCGCACGTGTGCGCACACACACATGCATACCCCATATCTTCTTTATCCATTTATCTGTTGATGGACATCTGGGCTCTTTCCATAGTTCGGCTATTGTGGACTTTGCTACTATAAACATTGGGGTGGAAGGTGCCCCTTTGGATTACATTTATATCTTTGGGGTAAATACCCAAGTAGTGCAATTGCTAGGTCATAGGGTAACTCTATTTTCAACTTTTTGAGGAACCTCCATGCTGTTTTCCAGAGTGGCTGCACCATCTTGTATTCCCACCAACAGTTTAAGAGGGTTCCCCTTTTTCTGCATCCTCGTCAACATCTGTAATTTCCTGACATATTAATTTTAGCCCTTCCGACTGGTGTGAGTTGGTATCTCACTGTGGTAGTGATCACCACAGTAAGTGTACTTTTAATCCTCTTCACCTATTTCACTCATTTCTCTACCTTCCACCCCAACCTCCCTTCTGGCAACCACCAGTTTGTTCTGTATATTTTAAGAGTCTGATTTTTTTGTCTCTTTTTTTCATTGTTCATTTGTTTCTTAAATTCCACATATGAGTGAAATCATATAGTATTTGTCTTTGACTGACTTATTTTATTTCATTTAGAATTTTACCCTCTAGATCCACCTATGCAAATGGCAAGATTTCATTCTTTTTTAAAGGTGAGTAATATTCCATTGTATACCACATCTTTATCCATTCATCTGTTGTTGAATATTTGAGTTGCTTCTGTATCTTGGCTATTGCAAATAATGCTGCATTAAACACAGAAGTGTATATATCTTTTAGAATTAGTGTAGCTTCAATTTTGAATGATAAGCCAAACAAGAAGTTTCTGGGCATTTTTCCTTATGTACTGCATATATGCTATGAAATGATTCATATTATGTGCCTCAGTGGTGTCCAACTGTTCGGAAGTACAGGGCTAATATTGCCTTTTTGTGTTGCATACTATGCATGATTTTATGTGGTATTTGATCAGGGATTTTTGCCAGTAGCTTGTTATACTTTCTCCAAGCAAAACATCTGTAGCTAGTTATACAAGCATCACTGAAACAAAAATGAGTTTTGCCATTTTTTTAACCAGGGATGTTACTTGATATTTTTTTAATCCACAAATTCATTCATTTCATACTGGAAAACATTATTTTACATTCATTCTAGAAAAATACATTTTACAAGGCAATGAGGTTATTATGTTTAGTTCAAAAATGACTTGTAAGCTTTGATGGCTTTTTGAGTCACTGTTTGGCAAAAGTTCCTAACAGCCAAGGTGTAGTGGGCAGTGAACAGATAGATTACTGGTCCAATAAAATCCAATTTTTAGATGTCCATAGTTGTATTTTTCTTCTTCCCTTCCTTTTTTTTTGGATTTTATTTATTTCCCTGAGATAGAAAGAGAGCAGCATGAGCCAGGGAGAGGCAGAGAGAAAAGGAGATGCAGGCTCTCCACTGAGCAGGGAGCCTAACATGAGGCTGGATCCCAGGACCCTGAGATCATGACCTGAGCAGAAAGGAAGATGCTTAACTGCTTAACCAATGAAGTTATCCAGGTGTCCCACAGATAGTCATAGCTCTATTTTCTACTTATATATATATTTTTAAAGATTTTATTTATTTATTTGACAGAGAGAAATCACAAGTAGGCAGAGAGACAGGCAGAGAGAGAGGAGGAAGCAGGCTCCCCGCTGAGCAGAGAGCC